>NW_026597111.1:0-86381 GCF_029784155.1 Uranotaenia lowii | reverse complement strand
TTTGTCATTTTTGTCGTTTTTGTTACTTGGCATTACAAAATGATTTATTACATTAAAAACTTCGTACGATTCTCATTCTTAGTATTTTTCAGGAATTAGGATTCAAAGTCTTTCGTCTAAGAAATTTACAAGCTTTTCCAATCTTTTTTAGAATGTTTCTTTCAAATAACTCATTCCTTTATATGTAAATCAAAAATTTTTTTCATAGAATGATATTACAAAATTGTTGTGATAAAGCAAAAATGATGAGTAAATGTATGGTAGAGCGAAGTCTAAACTTTGAACCCTAAATTTAAATTGTATTTCTGATTTTTCAATAACCGATCTTCCTGAAATTTTAAATTTGTTCCTTTTTCCTGTAAGTACACCTATCAAAAATATACATCTTTAGACATTTTGACTGATGGTGCTTGATACTAAGTACACATCCCACACTTCCTTATTTCCTCTCAAATTTCCAGGCAACTGCAGCAAACATCAATAAGTAGGAAGGTACCTACTTTCTGTGTCCTGGCAGCATTTTGTTACAATCTATATCCGTCTAACGAAAACAGAACCGACATCATGCTTCCGATATTGTTGAAAGGAATGTTTTATGAGCTTGTTCATACATTTTTCCATCCGCAATCGATGCAGCCAATTGAAAGTCTTACAGCGAAGCTTTTGCAATGGTGAATGATCCAATTGTTGATAGTTTACATACGGTAGAACTTTTGTGTAGTCGATGTCAGTAAGTTGGTTCAACTTTCGGTGAACTTACTCTATTAAAGAAAGGAAAATCGGAACCAAACAAACCTTCTCGATTGTTGTGTTCCCCCAGTGAAAGATCAACAAACAGGGAAGGAGCAAAGCCCCATTAAATATAATCAATAGATAAATTATTATCCAAAAGAAAACAAATCTTGCGCCTTTTACAATAAGGTTACAGGAATTTTATTAAGCTAAAATTTCGATTCTTCAGAATAGCATATAAATGGTCATACTTTGTTTTGGAATATTCATTCTTTAGAGTCATTGTCTTGTACACGTGCATTCCATTCTACTGCAATGCATCATAAAAGCTATAGAAAAAGCACTCCGTACGTGCTTTGCTCCGTAGTTGCGTATTACTTATTTTTCTTCAAGCAGACAAACACTATCAATCATACAGTATTCCATAACAAAGAGCTAAAAAGTCCTCGGACATGGTTTGAAGGTTTCACAGAACAAAATTAAATTCAACTAGGGTAAATGTACCTAAGACAACGGCTTAAGGAAGCTGTTTTCATTAATTCAATAGAATTGCCTTCCATGTTGATTTGAAACTGATATTTATTCGTTGAACTATATTTCGAATACTGTTTTATGAAACTGTATAGGAAATAGATCAATCCATTACGTACTTTTGAGTCAATTTATGATTTATTTTTCTCATTCAAGTTCCTCCATTGTCGTACCAGGTCCCTAATTCCGTCGTACAAGGAGACCTGAATTGTCTCAATTTATTCCACCCTCTTCAGAAATACATTTAAAATTTTGCGGTTGCGGTTCATGCAATTAGCATCAGCTTACATCGAACGGATCAACCGCGCAGGATAACAGCAGAAGTTCTCTCGAGTAACCAGTCGCAATAAGCTATGAAACTAGGATAACTTTATTCTTGTAACAATCCCTTATGTTACAGCCCGCTCAGTCACAAGGACTCTTCAAAAGACACCCAGGGTCGGCTTTCTAGCTCAAGTAAGAATTCAAGGGTTAGAGTGCCGGAACCAAATCGATTTATTGTTCTGAATAACTTTTCGGCACGTGCCCTAATTCCCTGACCTAAGCTTTGTCCCTATCTTATTTTCCAACAATCAACTTACGGTTTAGTGTGTGGTGTGTCGTGTGAGGGCCCGTCGATGCGCGCTGCTGCTCGTCTTGGCTCTCCGCTGCTTGGTCTTTTACCACCGTCCGAGGTCACCGTGGTCAAGAATGCCAACCCTCGCCAGGGCAAGTGGGTACCTTGATGCCAAACTCCAGACTTCGGAAGGATTCGACTGCACCGATTGAACGATTAGGGCCCCACCTGGATACACCGTCGGCCTCTGTCTCCGTTTCTGGACCCGATAGACCTTGGTGCTATCGCGGCCCCAGTTTCGACGTGATTTTGGCGATGTAGCTATGTTGTCGGCTCTTCAGTTTGTTTGAGGACCTCGTGTATTCGTCCAACACGAAAATCAGGCCACTCAACCTGGGTTCGGTCGCATTCGGATTCGCAAATTTTCCCGGCTGTACCCGATAGTGATTGGCGCTATCGTGGTTTCAACCGCTTAACACTCGGATTGCCGCGACGGGTAAAGACGTCCCGTTTAATCGCGCGAGACACTTCTAAAAAATTATAACTTTGTTCTTCACAGCTTATGATTTTGGGTGTTAGCTGTTCTCCGGTCTCGATCCAAGTGCAAGAGGAAGTTGCTGAACGCAATTTTCCCTCCTCCTGGATTTTCCTCCAGACTCGTCTAAATCGCATTTAGACGACTCCTGGAGTGCTCAGGGGTGTGTCGTGGTTCGTGTGGTGTTGTATAAGGCTGTTTACAGTACCTGACATGTGTATTTTGTGTGGTTTTATTTATTTATTGTGCCATTTCTCCTGTCAGCTATTCTAGCTTTGAAATTTCACTGTCTTTTATTTATTTATTTTTAGAATATTTATTATGATTTTAATTTGTTGCTTTGCTAGGTGAAATTTCCTTAACCCTCCAAAGCCGTTCGGGTCAATATGACCCGACGCGCACATTTCAAACATCTTTATCATCATTCCAATATACTGATGAACTGGTAGTTTTGACATACCAAGTATGTTCTATGAAAATAATGATCAAATTAACGCCAAAAAACTAAAATTTGAGTTTTTAAAATCGGTTCATTGCGAAATGAAATACAGCTAAGCAAAGCCAAAACTGGATGTCGTTTTTTTAAAGTAAGACTTTTTTCTACCAGAAGATTTGTCATAGCGGTAAAAACTTTCATTGGACCCCAACATGTCTATACATTGTCGGATAGATGGATTCTTGACAATTTCAAACATCAATGAAATAATTAAATACAGAAAAGCTGTCAGAAGTTATGAGTATTTTGAAAATAAAATTGATTTTTCGGACTTTTAACTTTCTGAACCAGTTTCTGAAAACCTGGTAATACATATCGACTTTATTTTGAAATGTTGAGTAATTAGAATAAATTACCTACACAATGAATATAATATCATCAAAATCGGTTAACATTTACAGCCAGGAGAACGAAATCAAATTACAACGCATATTTCCCCGAAACGGATATTTAGCGAACGGCTTTGGAAGGTTAAAACTACCCTAAACTCCTTAATAAAATAAACGATTTGGCCAGCTCCCCTGGGTGCATCTTTGCTAGCGTGGCCGTAACATAGTGAACGGTCACATTCTAAACAGGTCTACCATTGCTTGGCTAATGCATCTGCAGGCAGCAAAGTATTATACCTTCTATTCAATTCTACCGAAATTGTCTCAAACTATTCCTCCCTCATGAGGGATAGATTTGAAATTTTGCGGTTGCGGTTCATACAAATGCGATTATTTACTTCGCACGGATCAACCGCGCAGGATAACTGCAAAGTTCGAATAAGATCTAAGTCGCAATAAAATGGACTTGCCAAGAAATCCCAAGGTAGCGTTTTTGTAGCTAGGTACCATTGCTTGGCTAAGGCAGTTGCAGGCAGCACAATATTAGACCTTACAAATTGAATCCACCCTGCAAATGTATTTTCTACCAACACACTCTCCAATGGACTGGGCTGCCATGATCCAGGATTTGTCTGTAAAATTAAATTTTATAACATTCAAACAGACATTTTTCACAAATAACATGGCACAAATTTACACAGTAACTGCATATATTTAAAGAACATCAACATTTTTAATAGTACTGTATGTTTTTCTACGCAATGAGACTGAATAGTAAGACATTTGAGGAGAGGCAGAATTACACTTGCGTTTTGTCAACATGTGTATTCTTATTCATGTGGAAACCCTGGCGGAGGATATCGACACAAAGCAACGCCACGTTGATGCGTGTAATGCGTATTAGACTGGTTCAGCTCATCTATTCAAGTTTTTTTGCGAGCGATAAAAGTTTTTGCAAAAATGTTTTTTTTTCGGAAATTGACGCTTCTTCATTCTAACATTTTGTTGTTTGGGTCGAATTTTTGGGAAATGGCGTAGAGTAATCCAACTGAATTTAAACTTTTGGACTTTTTTCATTCAAATTGTAATATGTCAAAAACGACAAAACATCTTTTGTTGAAAATTCACTGAGAATTTATAAAAATGCAGCAAACATGAGTCAAGTATTAAAACTTATATGGTAGAAATCAGAATATAAGCGGGTTTGATTTTGTTGAAAGCTTTTTTTTTTTTTCCTTCCTTGTAGGGGAGAGTCCACTGCTAAAGCTTAAATTAACCATTCATCTAAATTCTCTTGTCATTTTGACCTTCAACGGAAGTTTTTTGCATCGTTTTTGCATGCATCGTAAAGATTCAATAAAAATCGAGGTTTTCGGTCCAGGAATTGATTTTTTTCCCCGAGTTGATCCCCATTTAGAGTATTTCTGAAAACTGTAGAAGTTTTAGTTTTAGTTTTCAAGGATCTCTCAGTGACCATTCTGTAGAGCAAAGCGTTTGGTCGTATGTGAGATATTCCAGTTTGAATGCAAGAAGTTTAAAAAGTCTAATTTTTAAATAATTGATGTATCTCATGTTTCAAACACTTGAGAAAGGTTTAGTGTCAGCAGATAATAGAACCAAAAATAATCAAATATTAAAATATGAAATAATTTTGAAGAAACAATGTCATTGGAGTTGAACGTTAGAAATGTGAAAGTTGGAGATATTCTTGCGTGCATCCAAACGTCTATTTAATTCTGCACGATACTGTTAGTAAATAATTTGTAAAACACCAACCACTAAGCTAAAAAATCCATCAATTCTTTGTTCATTTGAAACCGTGCATTATAAGCAATGCTGAATACATTCAAGTAATTTATGAATATAAATAGAATTTATGCACTTATCTCCCAGCGCATCAAGTTCCTAGCTTCAAAATAAACAAAATTACTGTATTGTGTTGTGATTACTTGGAAATCCATTATGTTCATTCTCTATGAGTCCGACTGTGTTCAGCAAAAAATAGTAAAAATGAACCGGTCTAATTCCAATTCTTGCAAAACGGTTTCCTATTCCTGTCGCAAAATTACGACGAATTATGGGGCCCGAGCGACTCGATTTCAATCGAATATTGACGAATTTATATAGTTCAGATTAGTTTGAAATCATTTTTTTAATTTAATTTCAACACTTGTCTGTCGAATTTTATGATTTTGATCGTTATATGCATTGACAGGAAGCGATAAAACAAAGAAACACGTTGGGGGTTCGTTAAGTTCGTTTTACAATATGGCGGAGTGCGTCAATAATTGAATTCACTTCGCGATTTCAATATCGAATAAATTAAGAAATAGTTTTAAAAGTGACAAATTTGTGATAGAAAATAAATTCACAAGCTTAAGTTTATCATGTGAAGTAGCCAATTAAAGCGGAAAGTGATTTTTCGGCTCTAAAACATGCATTCTTGAATTGCGACGAATCAGAGGGATACGACGGAGGAGGGTACACCTACCCTAGGACATAAACCACAGGAACTTGTACACACTTTAAAAGAAATGAGTTTTTTCGATCACTTTCATCGTCAAATTACGTAAATTGGTAGGTACTTACCTTGGATTATTGATGCCTGCACATCACCTAGCGTTCTTTATCTGCGATAAAGAGGTATGATCTATGATAATGAATGATTACGAACTACTTTTCAACAATGTCCACGTTTGACTTTTTCGAGTTGTTATTTTAGTTGAGCATTTATGACTATAAATAGGTACAGTACCGTTCATAATTGTATAGAAATTGGAAGCGCGTGCGCTGCCTCTTTGACTTTGATCTTCCTAAACTTTTTACTCTGATGATATTTTTTTTGTGATATTTTCTGCGTAAGATAGGTCAACTATCAAACTATAATTATATCACAAAATTTAAGCTTTTACCCTTCAATCTTCAATATCTTAGAAACTACGCTACACTTTTTATTGAAATTTTGCAGAGTGATTGTTGAAATATAAAGTCTGAAGTTTTTGAAAAGTTCTATCAATAGGATCAAAAGTTACGCGAGGTACAATATTTCAGACATGAACCTAAAAATGGATTTCTATAGAATTTTGGACGATTCACGAGAAAAATATCTTTTCCACCCACGTAACAGTCAAAAATGTCTGCTAAAAGCAATAAAGAAAAGAAAAAATGGAATTGATGATCCATTTGTGTTTTGAAATCAGAATCTCACGATATTGTTTTGAGTTTTTGATTGGAATGGATATACTGGTTGTTGAACATAAAATATGATTTTCTTATGGAAACAATCGTCCAAAACTCTATAGAAATCGCAATTTTAAGCTCATGCCTGAAATATTGTACTTCGCGTAACTTTTGATCCCATGGATAGAACTTTTCAAAAACTTCAGACATGCTAACTCTATATTTCAACAATCACCCGGAAAAATTTCAATAAAAAGTGTAGCGTAGTTTCTGAGATATTGAAGTTTGAATGGTAAAAGTCCAATAGGTCCGATTTTCGTAGAATTACTGTATCTTAGCCTAAGATACATATACAGATTCTTAGGTCAAAGTCACACACATTTAAGAAAACTCAAATTTTGTGATATAATAGTGTGATAGTTGATCTATCTTATACGGAAAATATGATCAAAAAATATCATCAGAGCAAAAAGTTATGGAAGTTCAAAGTCTAAGTGACAGTGCGCGTGCTTCCAATTTCTATACAATTATGAACGGTAGAGAACAGACGTACAAGCTCGAACAAAAAATCGTCAAAAAAGTGTGTAAAATTACAAATCGGTTTCGAATTTTGAATACGGCGAATGCGCGTTGGCAAAGTTTGACTTTATTTTTGCTTTCCTTTTGTTTCCTTTATCACTCAAAACTATATACAGTTGCGTTCAAAAAAGAATAATATCGCATGAAGCTGCGCACCCACTTCCAACTTTGACAAGCTGCCATTTCTCTCTCGGTTTATATTTTTTCATGAAAATTTCACACAATCTAGTTCAACTATCCAACTAACACTCCACAAAATTTGAAGTCTTTATAATGTCGAGGAACAAAGATTCAGCTTCTCGCGTAAAAAAGGGAAATTTGGAATTGCTTCACTAAATTTGCCGTATCTTTGACAATTTTCATTGAAAAATCTTGAAATTCTGTCCAAAGATGTAAAAATGTATGATCTAATACCAGGCCAAGTTTCGTCAAAATCGATGAACGTGATCAAAAATGGTGCCGGGTTGAAGATGAGGTTCATTATCGCCTAGCAGACGATTTCATTCTTTATTGGACGGATGTTTGTATGGAAAACATCATAATCTATGTATTCTTGGTTTTTTCTTTCACAAAACCAACATTTATTACAAAGAATGTTGTAAATTCATATCTTCACCCTTACTTTGTTTAGAAATTGAAATTGTTCCAACAAAGCTGGTATTGAAACAAAAGAGCGAATAGAATATTCGCTTTAATTGTGGATCAAATTTGTTTATCCGTATAATTAGCAGGTCATTTATGAAACTCTGTTTTTCTTAATTCGAACCCTGTTGAAACATTTTCTCTTTCGAAACAAAGTACGAATGAAGTTTTTAGCAATTTTCAACATTATTTGTGAGAAATTTTGGTTTTGTGAAAGAAAAAACCAAGAATACATGGATTTCGATGTTTTCCATACAAACATCCGTCCAAAAAAGAATGAAATCGTCTGCTGGGCGATAATGAACTTCATTTTCAATCCGGCATCATTTTTGATCACGTTCATCGATTTTGACGAAACTTGGCCTGCTATTAGATCAAACATTTTTACATCTTTGGACCAATTTTCAAGATTTTTCAATGAAAATTGTCAAAGATGAAGTAAATTTAGTGAAGCAATTCCAAATTTCCCTTTTTTACGGGAAACGCTGTATCTTTGTTTCCCGTCATTGAAAAGACTTCATATTTTGTGGAGTGTTAGTTGGATAGTTGAACTAGATTGTGTGAAATTTTCATGAAAAAATATAAACCGAGAGAGAAATGGCAGCTTGTCAAAGTTGGAAGTGGGTGCGCAGCTTCATGCGATTTCATTCTTTTTTGAACGCAACTGTATCTGTGTGGGGCACAAATAAATAAGTCAGCAGAAACATCCCAGTAAGCGCGTCCTCTCAAAAATCGACAGAGCATGCAAAAAATTGAGAGTTGAGTCACCGAACTTAGAATAAAACGGTTAATTTCGGCGACACTCCAAGAACACAAATATTCTCATTCGGTTTGTCCTGCCGAGATACCTAAAGGCATCGAATACGAATGCGTACATGCGAAATCAGTTTGAATCGTACTCTCGTACGGTGTGGTCGCATTTATCTCCGTGTTTTTTTATATGCGTGCTTTCAATCATAGCAGTCGACTTCGCAGGCAGGCACACGCGCGTCTCGAAGAGAAACATAGGACAAACACGATTCGGGTTGTTCTCGTGTGTTTCTCTGGAGAGCGTGTCTTAGATTATTTTGTGGCACTCACCCAAGGCACGCGTATGGTGTGTTCCTCTCTGCCGATTAGATGATGCAAAATCGTTAGAGAAATCGATACGATCCCTCTGTCGATTTGAGTTACCTCTCTGCCGATTCATGTTTACCGGGATGCAGACCTCTAGAGCGGCACTCAAGCCACACCAGTCTGACAGTGAGAGCGAAGCCGACCAATAGCAGCTTGGTGTGTGGGACGCAATGCGTTCCTTGGCTGAGATGTATAATACAACTGTGTTGGTGAGTATCAACTCGACAGTTGGCTTGAGTTGGCTCTGAGTGGCCGCGTCAGTAGGAACACGCCAGCCTAGCGAGCTAGCTGCCATGGCGTGTGTTGTCGGCATATTATGATGGGTGGTTTCCTTGGAAGTATCGTGCTACACAATATCCTTTGGATAACTTTGTGCAATCAAAATGTAGGTCTTCGAACCTACTTTTTATCTCAGCTGACAACTTAGTTAGTTTTCATTTGACGCATTCGTCCTATTTAAAATTTGCTATCGAATTGCTATCACCAAAAAAATACGTTAGAAATTGACTACAAACAGTCCCATCTATTTTGCCGTTCAAAAGTTACAAATCAATTTTTAAGTGCCCAGTTTTCGAAAAGGCGTAATCGTATATGAAATCACAAAAAATCAATCCAATGTCTCAGTAAAATAGACGGCTTTAATTTATTGCTAAATAAATGATATAAGAGCTACTTTTAACTGGGTGAAATTTCATTTTCTTTCTTTTTGCACTACTATGGCAGTTAAGATAACTAACAGCTTTGGTATAACTTTTCGCACTTCTTGAACAGTAATTTATATTAGAAAATACATCACCTATGTCCAGTCAAATACAAGAACATTCTTGACGATCAGTCTCACCCAGCAGAACTGATTCTAGGCATTTCAAAGCGTGTTACTTTCACATATCACTTTGGCATCCAGCTGTTTTAAACTTTGTATTTCTAACAAATTTGAAGGAAAAATATAGTAACTTGTATGATTTTTTTATCATGCAACATGATGAACGTATTACGAAACTTCAACAGCGATTTTCTTGAAGCATGCTAAGCAGCTCATACGACCTATAGAAAACTGACTAAAACTTAGTCATTTTTTCTTAGCTTTGTTTTGACAGTTCTCTTTGGTGTGCTTGGAGACATCTGGTGGCCCAACCAAAAAACAAAAATTGGTTCAAAAGGGGTTTTGAGATTTTTACACAAGTTTCGTGGGCTAGCTTATACCTCTGTTCTCTGTGATACAAGTGCAATGTATACAATGTATAAGTGTATTATGCACATTCAAAAAAAGATGTTGACAGAAAGAAAGCTAAATAAATTTCGTACATCTCTCAGATTTGAGCTTTCATCTCCTATGCTCTCAAGGTAAAAAGAGCTTAAATCGGAGGAAAAAAAGCTTTAAAAAGAGATTCACTTACACTTAGCAAATAGATGTTGATCACACGATACATAGACAAATCCTATATCATTGCAGCCCAGTGGTTTTATCATGGCCCATGCGCTCGTTATAGCGCCAATCGTAATATGCTGAAAAAAAGCATAACTTTTTCAAAACGGCCAATTTTCATTGAAAATGAACAGAGAATTGAAAACCATTTAAAAGCTTTAATCTGGCCCAAAAGATCAAGTCTCATTTTTTCTTAACTTCTATTAGTCTATTTTGTTTTTCTTTCTAGTCAAAGTGTCTTAAGTATTAGTGTGTTTTCAGTCTTTGGCTGCTTTCGGGGGTGTTCGGCTGCAGGGTGCGTATAGAATACACAGCGGTGCTTGTTTGCGAACACCTTTGTTCTGAGCCTTTGAATATGGGTTTTTAAAATTATGCAACCACATGAATTTTAGTAATAAAAAATCATAAGCTTTTGTAGAAAACACTTTTCTCCAACGAGCACACTCCTTTTTAACACCAAATGAACGTGGAATTTATAGCAAATCAGCGATTCGATTAGGTGGGGCATAATAGAGCATGTTCCCCTATTGAATAACATATATCTACTTTAAAAACAAGTTATTATTTTCTTTCAAAAAAAAAAAAAATCACCAATGCAATAAACCATAAGTTTTGAATTGAAATTATATCTAGACTAAATAAAGTCATTTCATTTCAGTATGGACTTGAAAAGTTTTTGTAAGAAAAACTTTATGCCCTAAAATTTGCACAAGTTACAATGTATGGACGACTTGTAGACATTATTACTACTCGTTTTAGAAAAAAAAATCATCATATTCTGAGATGGCGTTTTTGGGAAATTGAGTTTTGGTTTTTAAATGCACTTTTCTCAATTTAGAGAGTCAAAGTTTTCTATAAATTCAACATTTTTCTAAAACCCTCCCGTAGATTAAATTTGGGTAGGAATTGTAATTTAAGAGCTAAAAATTTTCATAAAAATTGGCCTGTTTTAAACGTTTCTCTAGATTTTTTTTTGGGAAAACTAAGTATGCCAAGTGCCTTAATTACATGAGGGTGATGCTAATACTGTGTTTTTTTTTTCTTTCACTGTAACTTCTGAGGGTGATGTAATAGAAGTTTGTTATATTCGACAAATTTAAGAATTTGGACTAGATAAACAACTTTGTCGAAGACATTCAAACAAACCCTTATTTGAGTACAAAAAAATGCATTTACGCCTCGTTATTAATGGACCCCCGGCAATTAATTTTACACCAGAATATACTCGATGTAAAAGTGAACAATGTTGCCAAAGACACCAAATGTCTGTCTCTTCATTTCTGGGCGCTATTAATTGAGTGCAGCTAGATTACTGTTCTGCACCACTGTGCGATGGTTGATATCAGTCAATACATTTATCACAATACTAAATAATTGAATGAGAAATAAATTGCTTTCTTGCCCATCTAAACATTCAGACAGACAGCGAAAAAATATCAGGGTTGCTGAGACCAAATTCATGATGATTGTTAATATTTATATCTAATTCCATCATTCGCTCAACAGTCAGTCATTTCATAAAGTTGTGACATTATGAGGAAATGTGAATAAATTTTAAATTTTTAGTTTTTTAAGTAAATTTTAAGTATATGTATCACCTTCATGAAGAATAAGGAATAGACCATAAACACTAGAAAATTCGTTTAATTTCTTCTCAACTTTTATAAAGAGCTTTTAAACGTTTTAGAATAGGGATGAGTAACCCGCGGCCTGCGGGCCGCATGTGGCCCGCGAGACCCTCTTGTGCGGCCCGCGAAGCCTTTCTCTAATTGAATTAATTTCTCCAATTTTTCAACTATAGGTTGTCATGTTTTCATAAAATACTAGTCAAAAGTTTTGACTAATATTTTTGACTTTTTTATATCTTGAATTTATTTTTTCTGATGTTTCTCAAAGACTTCAAACATCGAAAAAAGCATTAAAAAAATTTAAAGACTGCTAATGAGCACATGCCGATTTTCATTTATTATTTTCATTTCCGTCAAAGATGAAGCTAAATGATAAATCGGCCAACAAATATTTTGTTTAAAAATGTAGTTTTTTTATATATCAAATAAGGTAAATGCTGGTAATTTCGTGACGCTTTAATTCTAAAAAAAATCCTTCACAAATAATTTATTTTTTTACGAGAAATTGAATCTTTTCACTGCGTAAATAACATATTTAAAAGGTTTTCATGAATTAGCGATACAAATCCTATCCCAGCATTTTATTTCTTTCATAATAAAACACCAAGGCTCTTGATATTTCATAATTTTTATCCGTTTTTAAACTTTATTAGAAGTATCAATACATTCTATAAAACTGAATATATTTTCTTCTAGATTTGTTTTTAATTGGTTCTATAATTTCAATCCTACTGCTGTGGCTTGGATTCCGGAAGATGGGCTCAGTAAAAAAAATTCTCAAAATTTATCGTTGTGACAATTTAAATTTAGCAAACAGTTTTCTCCAGTCATCAACGGTACGTTTTTCATCAGTTGGTTATCAAGACGATAATCTGACAATTTTCTTACAGGTCGTAAATACTAAACAAATTTCACGGTTACAAAAGAATTCCTACACCAACTCATTATGCGTTCATTTCCATCACAAACTCTCTGTCATCAAAATGGGAATTTCGCCATTCTATCAAGTATAACTTTTTCCAACATGTCAGTGCCCATGAACATGAACATCAACAGCTTTCAATGTTTTGTTTTTATTTTCCTTTCCTTTTATGCATTCTATTTTCCGTCTGTTCCGGACAGTGGTAAAAAATTGCTTCCAACATCAGTTATTCAGTTTTGAATTTTGCATTTGTAGGTTTATCACAGCTGCATGATTTCTCTTCCGGATTTTCAGAGTGCCATCATTTTTTTTTAAAATTCGAATACAAGTTTAATAAAAACCTTTGATTCTTCTAACCCAGAATTTCACGTAATGATGTCCTTAATCCAATGCCTATCCCAGTAGTATGAAAATTAATTAAAAAAATCCTTTCGAATCTTTAAAACAGTTAACCAATGAAGAATGTAATCTGTAACCAAAATTCTTCGACTGTTAGCCGTTGCTTATCTCACTTCTCATTAACTGTTCTAATCCGATATATTGAACATCCCCGTGAATTCACTGAGAGCAGATTGATATCAGAGATTAACAGTTCAGTGATAAGAGCGTAGGAGAGATCAATCTGAGTAGATTAGAGTAGTTTGTAGTAGCAGAAAGTACTTTCCACTAGTGAACCTACATATAAGAGAAGCGACGTCTGAAACACAAAATTCCAATCGATACAAAAGAACTGTCAAAATCGATTCCAATCGATCCAAGCATTTGTCGCAGATCTTTTACCTTTCTTATTGAAAACTCAACCAAGGAAGGTATTGTGATTGTTGTTATAGTTCAAACAGATGATTTTAAAGCTGGTCATATGAATTTATGATTAGGTGCAATTTTTTTTCAATGCTTTGGTGAATCGTGTTCCTAGTTAGCAAACTATCTGATTGTTAACGAAATTCAAGTCATTTATACCGTTTATCGCGATCCTTTAGGCATCGAGTTCAATTTTGTTTTGTTGGATTGAAGGAGCGTTCACTTTAGAGCTTGAATATTGAGCCAGAAAACAGTGCTGAGGTTTTTTTTGTTCAAGATTTTGGCGATGTTGCCACATACTTTATTTTAAAAGGGATCAGATGTCGCTTCTCTTATACACAGTAAACGAAAATTACCGAGTTCGGTAATTTTTCTACCGAAATCCTAACATGTGGAGTTCGTTAATCTGTTCGGTAATTTTTTCGGTAAAAAATAAACGAACATCGGTAAATCGATTCTTCATTTACCGATCTTCGTTTATTTTTAACCGAAAAAATTACCGAACAGTTTAACGAACTCCACATGTTAGGATTTCGGTAAAAAAATTACCGAACTCGGTAATTTTCGTTTACTGTGTATGAAGGTTCACTACTTTCCACATACCAGTCTAGCGCCTACTATTCTTCAATAAAGAGTCGACCATTTATGCGAAACTTGTGCTCGCTAATAAAAATATGTTTTTGTGCAAACTCTAACTAAAGTGAATTTGATTTTTGGAACGGATCGGAAGAAAAACTATTGGAGATTGTGTGCGACGGTTTGCTGAGTGGACCCAGCTTAAAATTGTGTGATTCCGAAGTTCTGGTGCGGAGTAATCGCCTCTCGAAGTCCAACCTTAGAGCCTACCTCCCCTGACCATAGAGCCTAACGTTCTTGCACAACCTTGCTAGGAACGGTTTATTCATCGTAGCGACATTCATCGCGAACATCGCTGTAAGATCGAGTGTGAATCAAATTTCTGTTTGAAGCCCAGCCCACGAACCCAGGTGCTTACATTGACAAAACCTGTTTAACATTCTGTAAAATTATAGTTTTTCTCGGGTATCGACAGTTTTTGCTCATTATCTTATCACGAACTTCATGACAAAAAAATGTTTCTTTCACCATTTAAAGAAAAATAAAATCAGGGCTTAGGCTGCAATTTAAATTATTCAAACAACGGATTAACGTCCAACGGTGAAAAGACAGCGGTTTCGAAAGAAGAAAATTACCTTGGAATATTGCATTTTTGTAAAAAAAAAAGTTAAGCAAATAAAATCTATGTTTAAAAAAAACCAAATTGCTCATTTGAACAAAAAATTATTTGTTTTAAAAAGACTACAAAAATTGACTTTTTTTAGTGATATACCTAATCAATGACATTGCCTGTTAAATTTGTTAAATTATTTGAATTCCATTCTTATGATTTTTTAACATATATTTGTAGCTATAAAAATAAATAGTCTTATGTTCTTAAGAACTGCTGATTTTCTGCAGTGTTATTTCAAATGCGGCCCGTCGACAAAATTTGGAACTCAAATTGGCTCGTTGGCTCAAAAGGTTGCTCACCCCTGTTTTAGAATGTTCTTATCTTTCTACATGCTCTCAGACAACTGCTGAATAATCCCATCAGAAGAACATTATATTAACAACTCCATGTATTTCTACGTTCAATCTTTTTTCCCTGGAACAATTTTTGTTTGAAATATAAATATAAATCGCAAAATAATTATTTTCAAACAATGCCTTCAACAACAAGCTAACTGACTTCACTGATTTCAGCATTTTCATGACTGATCGACTAGCATTCGAAGATAGCTTTGTGAATAATCAGAGGAAATTAGGTTCGAAATAAAATGTGCACTTTGTTTGGAAAATTATTTCACATTTATGCTACCATGTCAACAGTTTTGAACACTGGTTGATATATCCCAAAACAGATTAACTTCAGAATTTTTAAACACCATATCACCAAAAATAGAGATGATAGGCACAATCTGACAAATAATTCATGTTAAGGAGGCCATTATCTTCCAATAGGCGATGGAAGCGCTGCCGATTTTTGGATAATGGTTTTATATTAGTGCAAGCAGCTAAAATTTCACCCAACTTTTGACAGATCTTACGGGTTTTTCTTAAGGAGAGAAAAAATAACTTTTCGATTCCATCGCCCATTGGGGTCAAACTACAAAATCGTTTCAAGTGCCTACTTCTCTTTTTAGTAATCCAAATTAGTGGGTATGTGACGTATTCATTTACACAGACTATACCGTGCGGATCCAATGACCGTTTTTTTTAACCTTGATCATTATTTCCTTCGAATATCAATGACTAGGTTTATATTCCACATTTTCCGATTCCTACTAACGCTGAAGTGGTCTAGCGGATAGAATGCCGCGAGTCTGGTTTTGGGTTTTTTGGCCTTTTAAAAGAAAATATCGGCATCTTCGCAATTTGCCACATTATAGAGGAGACTCTCCCCTATCCAACGCATTATTCAGGGAAAAATCGATAGGAGGTCTAGAACGATTTTCTTAGATTTGCGTGTAAAATACACGAGCTAAAATTTTCAAGTTTTCATTGAAAAAATTTTCCGAGCAAAAAAATGACTTTTTATGAAAATGTTTAGGAAAAATGTTAAATTCCGAAGAAAATTCGAAAATTAACAATAAAAATTATATTATCTAGAGTTAGCCTAAAAATGAACTGACAATACTGCAGCAAATTGACAAGAGCACGGTAATAAAGGTGTATTCTCTATGATCATTTCCATCGAAGACAGAATGCAATGATGAGACAGAGACTGATATGTCTCATACGACAAAGCTCTAGTTTTATAAAAGCATTAAGATAAAATAAAGCCTTAAGACAACCATTACAAGCATTCTACCTATCTAGATTCAGAAGATACTACAAAAATCAAGCTGTGTTGGTTTTCCACATACGTTTTGAAGAAAAAAAAATCTTAAAATCTTTAGATATCAATTTAAAATTTAAGAATGAAAGATTATCATTTTTAACTTGTAAAAATATATTTGTTAAATTTTGAATTGGCAGGCCCAAATAAAAACGGAAGTAGGGGTTAAAACTTTCTTCTTTAAAGATCACACTTAAATTATATCAGATTAAAGTGCGTTAGCATACATTCTTTTCTTATTCGAAACGCCAAATTTGTGTCAAAATATAGGAAAGCTTTTTTTTTCGTCCTCCACAATCACACAGACAGGTTATCACAAAGGTACATAACATGTATTCCACAAATAAGAATTTAAGATTCCTGAAGGAAAGGGGTGCGACAAGCCAAATCAAGTGTGAAAAACGTGTAGTTACCCCCTCTTTGTGGTGGGTGATTTTCCGCGCTTTTTACTCCAACCAGCAGTTCCAGAAAATTGCTCTTGAATCCGGATCCAGATTATTAGGGTGGTTCTTTCTGGAGGGAAAGAATTACCTGGGGCTGGAAAATTGATGAACCACCCTAAATTCGATGTTTCCATAAGGCCATACTCGATTGAGAATGTCGCTATCAAAACGTAAATGAAAAACGCTTAACTTGTTGTATCGGTAGACTGTCAATACATTTTCTTTTCAGCTGGGTGAGTTGACTGGATTATGCTTGGAACTACAATTACCATATCCTGGCTGATTGAATGTTACAATCAAAAAACCTTTCAACATTCCTTCAGAGGGAATATTTACATTTCGAGTCGGAAAGCTGAATTATTTGACGACAAACCTTGGTAATGCTTAACTTTGCTGTTCGAAAATACTCTAGCGTTGTGTTGGTGTTCTGATTATAACTAATGCCTGATTAAAAATTAATGAGATTCTAACCCCAACACTCGTCGGATAAATTGCTGGTAGGCTGTAAGTGTCTATCAGCAACAGGATTAACAGCTTGTACTAGGAAGGCTCAAAAGTTAACACTTTCACAACAATGAAAAATTCAGTAAGAAAATATGAATCTTAAAAAGCAATTGGTGATGAAAAAAGCTAAATTCTAAAGTGTGGACATTTGAAACTTTTATCATAAGTATTCCAAATTAAAAGTTTTCAATTTCCACTAGAAAAAAGCTTTGAATCAACCTTACAAAAATGACTTGATCTGTGTAGGATGTTGTCGGGCAGAAGCAGAAAAGGCATGTAGATTTTATCGACAGACAGACACAAAATGATCATTGAAATGGCTGCACATTTTCAGGTGTTTCCGAGTGAGTGTCAGAAAGGGAAAGTTGAGCAAACTGATACAAGTAGGTCGTCTATCAACCACACACGCAAACATGAACCAATTAATTATCCTCGATGGAGTGGAAGGGAGTAGTTTTGAATGTAGCTCTCCATGTTCACACATTTAGTACGTGTACGTACAATTTTCATTTCTATTTAGCTACAAAAGCAATAATTTTTTGAAATAATTTCACATGTCGGTTTCAAATAATGCTAATTGATAAAATGTTGAATTCAATTAGTCTAAAACTATTTTGATTAAATTTATTTAAAAAAAATGAATAAAAAACCACTTCAAAAACCTTGCCTGGCAGCGGGTGGCATCGTTGTGTGATAACTTCTCCCCGCCCACCAATTTCGGTTTAACGGTCGCCATGTGCGTAGTTCCTCTTGTGCGAGCTGATTGTGGCGTACCTGTGAATAGTTATCGTGGGAAATGCAGCCGTCTGCCCTGGAAAAGGGGGGAAACACGTGGCGAAGACCTTGTCAGCGTCAACGGTGTGTTAAGTTGACACATTATGTTAAATTGATTGAACGAGAACATATACAGAACGAGCTCTCAGGTTGTTCGCCCGAGTTTATTGAATTATTTCAGATCGATAAACTTCGTCACACATTCGAATGATAATCGAAACAATAAAGGAAGAGCTTGATTAACCTTTTACTGAACATAAAACAATTTTAAGAAAATGAATTTCAGACTATCTGAATGTTCTAAACCACATTTTTTCTTACGATAACGCAGGTTGAAACAAAGAAAAAATTGTCAAAATTGTCAATATTGTCAAAATAGTCAAAATTGTCAAAATTGTCAAAATTGTCAAAATTGTCAAAATTGTCAAAATTGTCAAAATTGTCAAAATTGTCAAAATTGTCGAAATTGTCAAAATTGTCAAAATTGTCAAAATTGTCAAAATTGTCAAAATTGTATAAATTGTCAAAATTGTCAAAATTCTCAAAATTGTCAAAATTGTCAAAATTGTTAAAATTGTCAAAATAATCAAATTTGTCAAAATTGTCAAAATTGTCAAAATTGTCAATATTGTCAAAATTGTCAAAATTGTCAAAATTGTCAAAATTGTCAAAATTGTCAAAATTGTCAAAATTGTCAAAATTGTCAAAATTGTCAAAATTGTCAAAATTGTCAAAATTGTCAAAATTGTCAAAATTGTCAAAATTGTCAAAATTGTCAAAATTGTCAAAAATGTCAAAATTGTCAAAATTGTCAAAATTGACGAAATTGTCAAAATTGTCAAAATTGTCAAAATTCTCAAAATTGTCAAAATTGTCAAAATTGTTAAAATTGTCAAAATAATCAAATTTGTCAAAATTGTCAAAATTGTCAAAATTGTCAAAATTGTCAATATTGTCAAAATTGTCAAAATTGTCAAAATTGTCAAAATTGTCAAAATTGTCAAAATTGTCAAAATTGTCAAAATTGTCAAAATTGTCAAAATTGTCAAAATTGTCAAAATTTCAAAATTGTCAAAATTGTCAAAATTGTCAAAATTGTCAAAATTGTCAAAATTGTCAAAATTGTCAAAAATGTTAAAATTGTAAAAATTGTCAAAATTGTCAAAATTGTCAAAATTTTCAAAATTTTCTAAATTCTCAAAATTGTCAAAATTGTCAAAATTGTAAAAATTATCAGAATGGTCAAAATTGTCAAAATTGTCAAAATTGTCAAAATTGTCAAAATTGTCAAAATTGTCAAAATTGTCAAAATTGTCAAAATTGTCAAAATTGTCAAAATTGTCAAAATTGTCATAATTGTCAAAATTGTCAAAATTGTCAAAATTGTCAAAATTGTCAAAATTTTCAAAATTGTCAAAATTGTCAAAATTGTCAAAATTGTCAAAATTGTCAAAATTGTCAAAATTGTCAAAATTGTCAAAATTGTCAAAATTGTCAAAATTGTCAAAATTGTCAAAATTGTCAAAATTGTCAAAATTGCCAAAATTGTCAAAATTGCCAAAATTGTCAAAAATGCACAATTGTCAAAATTGTCAAAATTGTCAAAATTGTCAAAATTGTCAAAATTGTCAAAATTGTCAAAATTGTCAAAATTGTCAAAATTGTCAAAATTTTCAAAATTGTCAAAATTGTCAAAATTGTCAAAATTGTCAAAATTGTCAAAATTGTCAAAATTGCCAAAATTGTCAAAATTGTCAAAATTGTCAAAATTGTCAAAATTGTCAAAATTGTCAAATTTGTCAAAATTGTCAAAATTGTCAAAATTGTCAAAATTGTCAAAATTGTCAAAATTGTCAAAATTGTCAAAATTGTCAAAATTGTCAAAATTGTCAAAATTGTCAAAATTGTCAAAATTGTCAAAATTGTCAAAATTGTCAAAATTGTCAAAATTGTCAAAATTGTCAAAATTGTCAAAATTGTCAAAATTGTCAAAATTGTCAAAATTGTCAAAATTGTCAAAATTGTCAAAATTGTCAAAATTGTCAAAATTGTCAAAATTGTCAAAATTGTCAAAATTGTCAAAATTGTCAAAATTGTCAAAATTGTCAAAATTGTCAAAATTGTCAAAATTGTCAAAATTGTCAAAATTGTCAAAATTGTCAAAATTGTCAAAATTGTCAAAATTGTCAAAATTGTCAAAATTGTCAAAATTGTCAAAATTGTCAAAATTGTCAAAATTGTCAAAATTGTCAAAATTGTCAAAATTGTCAAAATTGTCAAAATTGTCAAAATTGTCAAAATTGTCAAAATTGTCAAAATTGCCAAAATTGTCAAAATTGTCAAAATTATCAAAATTATCAAAATTGTCAATATTGTCGAAATTGTCAAAATTGTCAAAATTGTCAAAATTGTCAAAATTGTCAAAATTGTCAAAATTGTCAAAATTGTCAAAATTGTCAAAATTGTCGAAATTGTCAAAATTGTCAAAATTGTCAAAATTGGCAAAATTGTCAAAATTGTCAAAATTGTCAAAATTGTCAAAATTGTCAAAATTGTCAAAATTGTCAAAATTGTCAATATTGTCAAAATTGTCAATATTGTCAAAATTGTCAAAATTGTCAAAATTGTCAAAATTGTCAAAATTGTCAAAATTGTCAAAATTGTCAAAATTGTCAAAATTGTCAAAATTAACAAAATTGTCAAAATTGTCGAAATTGTCAAAATTGTCAAAATTGTTAAAATTGTCAAAATTGTCAAAATTGTCAAAATTGTCAAAATTGTCAAAATTGTCAAAATTGTCAAAATTGTCACAATTGTCAAAATTGTCAAAATTGTCAAAATTGTCAAAATTGTCAAAATTGTCAAAATTGTCAAAATTTTTAAAATTGTCAAAATTGTCAAAATTGTCAAAATTGTCAAAATTGTCAAAATTGTCAAAATTGTCAAAATTGTCAAAATTGTCAAAATTGTCAAAATTGTCAAAATTGTCAAAATTGTCAAAATTGTCAAAATTGTCAAAATTGTCAAAATTGTCAAAATTGTCAAAATTGTCAAAATTGTCAAAATTGTCAAAATTGTCAAAATTGTCAAAATTGTCAAAATTGTCAAAATTGTCAAAATTGTCAAAATTGTCAAAACTGTCAAAATTGTCAAAAATGACAAAATTGTCAAAATTGTCAAAATTGTCAAAATTGTCAAAATTGTCAAAATTCTGTAAATTCTCAAAATTGTCAAAAATGACAAAAATGACAAAAATGACAAAAATGACAAAAATGACAAAAATGACAAAAATGACAAAAATGACAAAAATGACAAAAATGACAAAAATGACAAAAATGACAAAAATGACAAAAATGACAAAAATGACAAAAATGACAAAAATGACAAAAATGACAAAAATGACAAAAATGACAAAAATGACAAAAATGACAAAAATGACAAAATGACAAAAATGACAAAAATGACAAAAATGACAAAAATGACAAAAATGACAAAAATGACAAAAATGACAAAAATGACAAAAATGACAAAAATGACAAAAATGACAAAAATGACAAAAATGACAAAAATGACAAAAATGACAAAAATGACAAAAATGACAAAAATGACAAAAATGACAAAAAATGACAAAAATGACAAAAATGACAAAAATGACAAAAATGACAAAAATGACAAAAATGACAAAAATGACAAAAATGACAAAAATGACAAAAATGACAAAAATGACAAAAATGACAAAAATGACAAAAATGACAAAAATGACAAAAATGACAAAAATGACAAAAATGACAAAAATGACAAAAATGACAAAAATGACAAAAATGACAAAAATGACAAAAATGACAAAAATGACAAAAATGACAAAAATGACAAAAATGACAAAAATGACAAAAATGACAAAAATGACAAAAATGACAAAAATGACAAAAATGACAAAAATGACAAAAATGACAAAAATGACAAAAATGACAAAAATGACAAAAATGACAAAAATGACAAAAATGACAAAAATGACAAAAATGACAAAAATGACAAAAATGACAAAAATGACAAAAATGACAAAAATGACAAAAATGACAAAAATGACAAAAATGACAAAAATGACAAAAATGACAAAAATGACAAAAATGACAAAAATGACAAAAATGACAAAAATGACAAAAATGACAAAAATGACAAAAATGACAAAAATGACAAAAATGACAAAAATGACAAAAATGACAAAAATGACAAAAATGACAAAAATGACAAAAATGACAAAAATGACAAAAATGACAAAAATGACAAAAATGACAAAAATGACAAAAATGACAAAAATGACAAAAATGACAAAAATGACAAAAATGACAAAAATGACAAAAATGACAAAAATGACAAAAATGACAAAAATGACAAAAATGACAAAAATGACAAAAATGACAAAAATGACAAAAATGACAAAAATGACAAAAATGACAAAAATGACAAAAATGACAAAAATGACAAAAATGACAAAAATGACAAAAATGACAAAAATGACAAAAATGACAAAAATGACAAAAATGACAAAAATGACAAAAATGACAAAAATGAGAAAAATGACAAAAATGACAAAAATGACAAAAATGACAAAAATGACAAAAATGACAAAAATGACAAAAATGACAAAAATGACAAAAATGACAAAAATGACAAAAATGACAAAAATGACAAAAATGACAAAAATGACAAAAATGACAAAAATGACAAAAATGACAAAAATGACAAAAATGACAAAAATGACAAAAATGACAAAAATGACAAAAATGACAAAAATGACAAAAATGACAAAAATGACAAAAATGACAAAAATGACAAAAATGACAAAAATGACAAAAATGACAAAAATGACAAAAATGACAAAAATGACAAAAATGACAAAAAATGACAAAAATGACAAAAATGACAAAAATGACAAAAATGACAAAAATGACAAAAATGACAAAAATAGCAAAAATGACAAAAATGACAAAAATGACAAAAATGACAAAAATGACAAAAATGACAAAAATGACAAAAATGACAAAAATGACAAAAATGACAAAAATGACAAAAATGACAAAAATGACAAAAATGACAAAAATGACAAAAATGACAAAAATGACAAAAATGACAAAAATGACAAAAATGACAAAAATGACAAAAATGACAAAAATGACAAAAATGACAAAAAAGACAAAAATGACAAAAATGACAAAAATGACAAAAATGACAAAAATGACAAAAATGACAAAAATGACAAAAATGACAAAAATGACAAAAATGACAAAAATGACAAAAATGACAAAAATGACAAAAATGACAAAAATGACAAAAATGACAAAAATGACAAAAATGACAAAAATGACAAAAATGACAAAAATGACAAAAATGACAAAAATGACAAAAATGACAAAAATGACAAAAATGACAAAAAAGACAAAAATGACAAAAATGACAAAGATTACAAAAATTACAAAAATGACAAAAATGACAAAAATGACAAAAATGACAAAAATGTCAAAAATGACAAAAATGACAAAAATGTCAAAAATGACAAAAATGACAAAGATGAAAGAAATTACAAAAATGACCAACATGACAAATATTACAAAATTGATACAAAACACAAAAATTCACAAAAAATGACACAAAAATGACAAAAATGACAAAAATGACACGAAAATGACACAAAAAAGACGCAAAAATTACAATGAAATGATACAAAAATGAAAAATGAAACAGAAATAACATAGAAATGCACAAAAATGACACAAAAATTAAATAAAAATGACACAAAAATTGGCACAAAACTGGCCCAGAAATGGTTCAAAAATGACACAAAAATGACATAAAAATGACACAAAAATTACACATAAATGATTTAAAAATGGCACAAAAAAGACACCAAAATGACACAGGAATGACACAAAAATGGCCCAAAAATGACAAAAATTAAAACAAAATTAAGAAAAACGACACAAAAATGACTCAAAACGATACAAAAATGACAAACAAAATTGACACAAAATGACACAAAACTGTCAAATTACACAAAAACGACGCAAATATGAGTGTAATCACACAAAATTATTCTAAATTGACACAGAAATGACGCAAAAGACATAAAAATTCAGTGAAGTGATACTAAAAAGACACACATAGCATTTGTGTGGTTTTTTGAATTGCATTGATTCGCTTATGAATAATATGAAAATGTCTCACAAACTTTCAAAAATAAGAACAAAAAAGCCCCAAAAATATCGAACTACAGGCCCCGTTCGTTTTTGGCAACATTCGATTTTGGCAACATTCGATTTTGGCAACATCCGATTTTGGCACATGTGCCAAAATCGAACGGTTTTTGGAGGCGAAATAACTTTTTAGTTTTCTTTATAACAGGACCAATATAATTTGGACAAACACCAAAATTACGTTTTAACATTCAGAAATAGTGATAGAATACAACAACAAAAACAAAAAATTCTAAAAAATTTATAAAGTACTCAAAAATTACAAAAAGATGAAAAATAAAAAAAACAAAAACAAATACAAACAAAAGACTAAACATGACAAAATTAACTTAAAAATGATGAAGAATGAAAAAAACAGCAAAAATTACAAAATAAAACAAAGATTATGAACAAAACAAAAACAGTGCAAAATGCATCAAAAACATGAGAAAAAAAACTATAAAAGCTCTAAAAATGGTCGGAAATTGACTTAAAATAACGTTAATGATTACAAAAAGTGTAATTTTGTAGAAATAGCAGAAAAAAATTTCAGAAAAAAAACCGTTCGATTTTGGCAACATTCGATTTTGGCAACACAAAATGTTCGGGCATGTTGCCAAAAACGAACGGGGTCTGTAATTATATTATTGTCTTCTGATATCTTGCTGGACCTCATTAAGAAAATTGGTTCAAATCTCTATCTTAAAAGTTTGGAATCTCTGTCCTAAACTAATTCTTTCTCTTGGACATTGCCTTTTCCAATTTATTTAGACAAATATATCGAACAGAACTTTTCCAACAATCAAGCGAAGCTCAGCAGATTCCAATTTTCTGTCGAACAACAACTTCATTCCCCCAATTCGCTGAAAATAATTTTAAAACACCCCGCTAGCATATGTTGAGTTCTACCGGTTTTTTCGCTGCTGCTGGTGCGATTGCAAAGAATTACAAACCGCTTGTTCCGAAAATAGCACGGTCATCCATCAACTGTCGGCTGCAATTACTTCCGCCAATCTTAACTTCCGGAAGCTTGCTGTCGGTTGAATTTCCTCCTCGATCCGCAGCGGCACCCGGACCGGCATTTCACCCCGGTGTGGTATCAAATACTATATTTCATGTCATCTAACGGTGACTTTTTTCTGCTTTCTCTCTTTCACTTGCAAATATTGAGGTGGGAAGATGTTGTAAAATCGTTTTAATTCTTGAATGTTCTTCTAACGCGTTTTTTTCTTCTTCCTATTCGCATTATTTCTCTCTCTTCATTCAAGTTCCGGCGTTTGGTAAACGATCTGTACATCGGGGGTTACACCATTTCATTGATCACGCTCATCGTGTCGCTGTGTGTCTTCTTTAGCTTTAGGTAAGTATGTACGTAAGAAAGTAGGTAGGGGAGCGAAACCAAAGCAAAACGGTTTGTTTTTCGCACTTCCGGTGGATGTGTTTGAAGGGAGGAATGGGAAGACACTTTCCAGTAACTCAATGGATAGGACACCGGTGTCTGGTGTTTGGTAGACGTAAGCTACCGAACTAATAAATTACGGATTATTAATGTAAATACGCTTCGGCAAATGTGGCCTCTAGGATTTAATTTATTTACAAACTTTTCAAATTCTCTAGGCTGAACATAGGGTCAAGGTAATTCACTTTCTGCAGTGCGATGGTGAAATTTTAAATTATGAAACCTACTAAATGTTAACACAGATAGATAACTTGATCCAAAAATTTCGCAAAAATGAATGCTGCAAAAACTCACAATGAGTTTTAGCGTCGAGAACAGCACGAAAACCCGTTCAGTTCAAGGAATAAATGAGTACTCAAGATTTTTAAACCCAGACAATTAAGGTACTCTCTCTTGGCTTTCGTATTCATTAACTTGTTGATAATTGAACAGTTTAGTTTAGTTGAGTCAGACAATGATTAGTCATGCTAATAAGTCCTGCAATCCATGTCACGTAGTGCAAAATTAGCGCATTTGCCCAACCTTTTTTCCCTTGAAAAAACTCAGTTAGGCCAAATAAATGGTTTAAGACCCATCTGCCAAAAGTTTCTGAGCCATCAACAATCTTTAGACCTAATGCGGTTTTAAAAGCTGGTTGAAAAAATAGATAGTAAATCTCTTGTTTCGGCATGAATAAATCAACTTGATATAAATCAAGTTCCTTAGAAAAAATAAAGTAAGTCTCTAGAGCCAAAACCTAAAACCCACAATAAAACTTTAAAGCTGGTTGTATTGAACTACACAATTCGTCAATGTAAGAGTTTCTGCAGCTACCCACTTGGTTTGTGATAGTGTTTTAAAGTGTGTTTAAGCTTCTTTCAGCTATAAGCAGTGATATCTCTGGAGCCACCATTGAAAAAGAAAATCAATTCATATTCGACCTTTTTTTTCACCGACCGCAATCACATTCAGATTGTTACAAAAATATGTGGTCGATGTTTCCTTTTGCCAAATTCCATTCATCTGTGGAATATTCGAGAAAAAAACTCTTAAGAATCTCTTCAGTTCTGGATCAAAACATTTTTTCAATAACATAATTAGATGTCACTAGAATTGAGATAAAAAAAAGTTCGCATAGGGCTTTCGCACAGTGCATTAGTATAAGTAAAGCGGTTGGGCAAACAAATGTGACAGCTTCATGTAAATTGAATAGTAATCGACGAAAGAAAGTTGTTTTTTAATAAAAAAAATTATAAAAATTGCAAAATATATTTAATGAATAGCACGTTTTTGAAAAGCCAACACATTTGTTAAATTGTTTGAAAATTTTATTTCTGTTTTCAAATGACATATGCTGAAAAAATGAAGATTCTGTTGATTTTTCAGTGGAAGCAGAGCAAAAATTGCTAATAATTCTCACTTAATTTCGCGACGGAAGCTTTCAGCCTATTGCTTAAAAATCCTATAAAATAGATCAAAGTCTGTCGTCGAAAGATTTGATGAAAACGTTCTTGTGTTTTTGCCGTGTCTGTGCCGTAAAATTTTGACTATTACGTGTCACTGAAAACTGCAACCTTTAAAATAAATCTCCTATAATTAACAAAACCTGTAATTTTAAATTGTTTTCCTTGAAAGTTAACGAAGATTCATTTATTATTACTGCAAATGCCCTGTAAAAAAGTTGTACACTAAAAATTAAATGTCACTTAATAATGTTTTCGACCTGTAAAATTACGGTAAATGTCCTGCTCCTTTTTGTTACAGGACATTTGCGTAATTTTACAGGAAATAATTTTTGCTGTGTAGTGCCTTCCAAAGATAATTTCCTTGTTTCAATTTTGCTCTACTTGGTTTCGTACTGATATTCTATCTAAAATCCACATAATCGTTTACATTTGATAACAGATTATTTGAAATTTACTATATCACTATTCGTTTTTAGAAAAGGCGCTGGAATATTCTAGGAAAAAAATAACATAATTGTTGAAATTTGCTATCGTCGTAGGGGAAAACTGTACAGCACGCACCAGTTAAGTATTATCGCTATTTACAGCGATACCAATAATCTAAGCACTAAATTGAAAGTCTACGACGATTCAGGGATCAGATTTACGTCTTATCAAAAAGAAATAATATGATGAAAACACGATTTTCATTATAGCGGACAGAAGGCACCATACCGAAAGGGTGGTAAGAAACGGAACAATGATTATACGGAATATAATAATTGAAACATCAAATGATTAATTGCATGTTCATCGTATTTTTGTAAACTAACTATACTTTGGCAAAAAATCTTTTATTATTGATAAACTTTTCGAAAATTTCGCTTTTCAAAATACACTTTTCTACATCCTTATAGGTAAAACGCCTTCAGGTATGCAACGAAATTTAATTTCTTGACTGATATCGCGGCAAATATCTTTTTCGAGTCGAATTATGGTGCACCTTTTTAACTCGAACAAGGATGAAATTTGTTATAATTATGTATTCTTATCGTAATTTAGGAGTCAGCAAATAAAAAGAATGACATTTTGTGTTGATATTTGGGTTTTCTCAAAAGTTAACAGTATTCAAAATTTGAGCGTAAAACACGTGGTCTTGCGGGAATTCTACCCCAATTTCGATATTATTGATTTTATTTAAAATTTGTGGAAATTTTGTAAAATACAATAAAATATTCCTAGTTTTCCGAAAGTGCATACAAGTTGAAAAACGCTTAGCTGTAGTTTCATCAGTTTGCGCAGGCTTGTTTATCATGAAACCTTATGTATTAACTATGAAAAATAACAAGTTTCGCCCAGATTCCATTAGATCTTCTGTTTCTAAGAATTAAAGACCTTTTTGTGAACTCTTTACCTGATCATTATCAGCTTATTTTCTACAATAAAAATGCAGAAAAACATCATTCAAAGCCATAGTGTATTGTTGAGAAAGAATGGCATGGGCCATTCTACCCCGCTGGTGCGTCTTGTACAGTTTTCCCCTGTATAAAAACCTCTAATGTGTGCCCTAGTAACATCTAGAGCATGGGTGGCCAAGATTTAAACCAAAATTGCTTCATTATGAAACTACAGTAGAAACTAAATTTCTTTATGAAAATTTCACATAATGGAGCCGCTTGTGAGCTCAATATTTACATCGGAGCAAAAACCATTTGCATAAATTCAGGGGTCTTTGATTGTCAAAATTTACTTGGCTCGCAGGCCATATGAATTTTGAACCCTAAAGACCCCTGAATATATGCAGGTTTTTATTTTCCTTTAATGCATATAAAGAGCCCACAGTCTGATCTAAGATGCCAAATTTTCATAAAGAAATTCAGTTTGCTGTCCGCTGGCTTCAAAATAAAGCAATTTTTGTGAAAATCTTGGCCTATGGCCTATGATCTAAAGTATGGGTGGCCAAGATTTTAACCGAAAATCGCCACATTTTGAAGCTAGCAAATAGCAGAAATTGAATTTCTTTAAGATTATTTCGCATCATGGATTAATTCGATAACTCAACAATCACAGTACATATCTTCTCTCATTTAAGCTGTCAACAATATTCTTGAGTCCTTTATTCACCTTGCGTTGTACGTTCTTGAATGATTTGTTTACATTTGAACACCAGCTTACAACATAATTGGTTCATTTTGTATTACTTTTCCTTTAGTGCCCACTCTTAAATTTGTTTATTTGGATTTTTCGAGTCATTTTTGAAAAAAAAACTATTGCAAGGCCCGAAATGCAAGGAAAAAGTATGTGTGTGTGATAGGTGTTTTTAGTTTCCGGGAATGTATTATGTCTAATGCAATGTTGAAAAAGCTTTAGATGTACGATTTAGTTGTTTAAAATTCTATTCCTGACGCCAAGTGAAGACATAGCATTGAGATTGGACGTAATGTTGAAATCAGTCCACGTAAAAGCAGACAATTTTCTTCAATACAAAAATCAGGAAGGATTGACTCTTTAAGATTTATATTTAAAGAAGAAACTCAAACATTTTTTTACCTAACTTTTTTCTTATGAAAAATTAAATAAAAAAGAAAGTTCTCTCAGTTTTATTCAGTGAGCGAAATAAGAATTGCATCACTTTGTCTTTTGCTTGTTAAAATATGAATGATTGGAAATTACGAAAATTTTCTTCTACAGTTTGTTCTGATTTGCTTAACGGATAAATCAAGCATAAGTTTACTTTCTTTGGACGTAGCAATTGGCGTTGAGGACCAAAAATTTGAAAAAAGGGGTGTGAAATAAGTATAGCACCATTTGAATTTTTCAACAAAAACAAGATTATTTTTAAAAAATGTCTGTGTAAAAGTGAATAATAATGCTTCTACGAATTATAAGAATAGATTACTGCTTTTTAGGAGTTTTCTAGAATTCCAAAGGTTTTCAAAGGTTTTAAAAGGGGGTTTTAAGAGATGCTCCTCTAAAGTTAAGGAATTTGATATTTGAGCTGTAATTCTTTTTCAAACTACTTACTTCCTTCATTAAAATGACTTGAAATGATAAAACAAACATTCGGGATTTATTTTGAATCAGAAAAAATAGGTTGGTAAACAAAAACTTAGATTTTTTTCAGTAAACCACACTTATTCCAGTTTCAAGTCGTAGATGGCAGCACTATCTCGAAGTTAAAACCAAATTAAGTCTCAATATTGAATTTTCAGGTTTATTCAGGCCCATTTTCATCATTTTGAGGTATTTCCCCATCACAGCTTTGCGGAAGTTCACGCTGCAGAAAGCTTTTCCGGATTTGCAAAAGAACCACCAGCACCAAAATGTACAACCGCCAAAATTCCTGCTCATCTCAACTTCCTATTCAAATGCAAATCATACCAATAATACTGCTAGCCGTCTGGTCCATCAAGCTCCATCGCAAAGTATAACTTTATTCTGATAATCGGTCCAAAGAATTCACTTTTAGTGACCTTGATGCAATTCTATTTTTTTTTTATTTTGAATTTAGTGATCTTAGAATTTCCAAAGCGTTCACACGGTACATGTATTTATTTCTTGACCAAACTCATCCAGCACTCCCTAATTAATCCCGGATATTCGAAAATGAGCATGTATTTGGTTAAATGCCAAGATAGTGCTGCCATCTACGACTTAAAACTAGAGAAACAGTGTTTGACTATTAGAAAACATTAGTATTTTTGAATTCCAACCTACAAACTCAGCCTCAAATCTATGTTTCATCATTTTGCATCATACTTATGAATGTTAATGAAGAAATCAAGCAATTTGACAAAGTTTTATAGCTCAAATATCAAATGCTTTAACGCTAGAGGAGCATCTCTTAAAACTCCCTTTTAAAACATTTGAAAACATTTGAAAACATTTGGAATTCTAGAAAACTCCTTAAAATGCAGTAATCAATTCAAATAACTCGTAGAAGCATAATTATTCACCTTTACACAGTAAATTTTTAAAAATAATATTGTTTTTGTTGAAAAAAACTCAAGTGGTACTATTCTTATTTCGCACCCCTTTTTCACATTTTTGATCCTCAACGCCAATTGCTACGTCCAAAAAAAGTAAACTTATGCTTGATTTATCCGTTAAGCAATTCAGAACAAACTGTAGAAGAAAATTTTCGCGATTTCCAATCATTCATATTTTAACAAGCAAAACACATAGTGAATTTTTAGATTTTTTTTTCATATTCAAGTTCTATAAAGATATATTGACAGTTCTTCACGAACACTACCTTACCGGAAGGCCTCAGACCTCACCTTTAAACAAGAATGAAACGATTAATTTGATCAAAAGGACGTACTCAAAACGCGATTTTCCTAAGACAAAAGTGTCGTTTTCGCCCACTTGAGAAACCGTTTTAGTTTTCAATGTTTTGCTACCCGGTGGAGCCAGGTCAAATAATTTTTCAATATTCTTTCTGATTTTTTTAATCTCATCTGAAAATCATTATGAAAATCATAAGTTATAGCAAATTTAACACTGTTTTGAAGAGTCCTCTTCATATATCAGTTCAAGTCATAAATTTAACATAACATGTATACATATTCAGTAGTGACTTCATTTCAGTGATTGAAATCCTCACCAATTTTCTCATCAGAGGCATTCAAAATACACACTTTGAGGCCTCGCATAGCTATACAGGAGACGATACATATACATTCATTCAAACCTCCCCCCATGAGGAGGATCTGCTCTGAGAGACATCATTCGCTTGCTGCCCCGAACGAACTCTCTCAACGTTCGGTTGCTACATGATGCATGAAGAAAACGAGGCACACATACTCATTTACGTTCTTGAATTTGAATAACTCCAGCCGATAGCTGTCGTTGAGGAGAACATCTTCAATCTCGCCGCAAAGGTTGAGGCAACAACTAAAACAACCGAACTTATTGCGTTGCACGGCCCGCAACGTATAGTGCAAAGAGGGGGGAGGAAAAAGAAACGAAAAAACCAGCTGCCTGCGTGCGGTTGCTGTGCAATAATCGCAATAGCAGAAAAACCTCACGCATTCGATCCAGGCACAAACGAAGAGCAAGCCTTTTGAATTTGCTTCCCTCAAGCTTGTAACAGGAGATGAGAGAGAGCCATTCGTTTGGTTTTTTGGATTCGCTGCCTCGAATGTATACTGCTTCTTGAAGGCGGGCCATATTGAGAGCGTATGCATCATCGGTTTTGTCGTTTTCGCTGCCTCAAAGCAACCTCTGCTTCCGAGTAAAGCAGTGAGCGAGAGAAGGTTGATCAATTCATGCTCAGCAAAATTCAATCACTGCTTCATTTTCAAGTCCTTATTCAATTCATTTTGGTTTGTAATTGTTTACTTGTTTGAAAACAACCTGCAGCAATCAATTTGAAATACACACATACTTCTTGTTATTTGTAGTGATTGAACAGTAATATAAAACATTTTCAGCTTCTCTATAGCTCATTGCTGACTAAACATACAAAATTTTCAATGATACCATGCTTAAATTTTTTTATTTTAGCTTAGCTTGATTAACTACTCACATCCACCTTAAACCGTAAAAGCCGAAGTGCATGGTTGTAGAAAATGTATGCATTGCTTGTTCCAAAAACATATTATGATAACAATCACTTCGAGGTCTACGATCGCTGGCGTGGCTCAGTAGAACAAGTTCCACATTGCCAATGGATGCTACTCCGTGATTGACCGAGGCCATCAATTTTAATCAGAGGTCAAATAAATGGTGCTTGGGATTAGCAGCTCATTCACACTGCTCAAAACTGATGCTCTCTCTTTTAACGTCAATAACGGCGCCGGCCACGTCCTAGTAGTCAATAGATAGATTGGAATAAAGAGAAAAGGATGAAAGATCTATTTTGTGCTTTAGGACCGAGGTTACCTCTGCATCCTAGCAAAACAATTTTGGTTGGGAGAGGGGTTGAAGGAATTGATTGGGAGACACTTTTGACTAGTGTTACGAAGAACCTTAAAAATTGTTTTCCTAACTTCTATTAGTTCCTATTGAAAGCTTTCAGCATCTCAAACCGTTGAATCCGAAATGAAAAAAAAAAAACTGTTTTAATGACAGATATAAAAAATTAAAATAATTGAAATTTTTTTAATGATTTGCAATAATGAAAAAAGACATTTCGAAATCCACCATTGTTGGTGTGGTTCGGTAGAATAAGCTCCACGTCACCAACGATTGCTACTAAGTGATTGACCGAGGCCACCAATTTCGCACAGAGGTCAAAAGAAAGGCGCTTGGGATTAGCAGCTCATTCTGAATGAACAAAACTGATGCTCTCTCTTGGAACAAAAACCTGCGATATAAACAAGATGCATACATTTTATATTATTCTCTATTATAAAATGCTTCTGTGATAATAACTTACTATAGTCTCTGTAATGAATTTCCTCACTGTTTTTTATCAGAGAATTTCAGTATCATACATATGTAAAAAAATATAGTAGAAAAGTCTGAACAAAGAAATTCAATATGTTCCCATTTCAATTACTGACAAAATTTTTCAATAAATCATTTCAAAACCAAATGATTGGTGTTACAAAAAAAACTGTTTAGCAAAATTGTTGTTGTCTGTCAAGCTTTGTTGTTTCTGATAAAAAAAAAAACACATTTTTAATTTAAATTTAAATCAATCAACAAATCAATTCACTAATCATTTTTCATTTTTGAAAATCATTGACATCATTTCAGTTAATTGAAGGAGTTTGTGTCGGGAGTTTGATATTTTTCTCAGAAATATCTTTAAAAGGTCGAAGTACAGTTTTTTCAAATACCATAAATAAAATTCATGAATAAAATCAGATAAACATGATGTTGAAGAAACCTTTCGGCCTATTCATATCATAAGAATAATGTTGCATCATTTATCAGAAAACCACAAAAAATACTTAGCTCTTAGATTTTGTTCGGATTTCCTAGAACTTTGTGACGACCTTCTGAATCTTCATCCTACCGTTCTTCATTCTAGAACTTCATAAACCACGCACGTGTAGTGTATTTCTCTTCTATGGTTGATATCGTAACACTTGAGATTCCTTTCAACGGCATTTTTCTCTGATAGCTTCCAAATTCCACGTCTTCTGGAAATGCAGCTAAAAGGAAGCATCCTTTCTCCCGGGAATTGATCAGTTAAATTACAAACACTTTTTACAATAGATTTTTTTTTCATTACCTACCGTCAAACGGGGCATCATGCAACAGCGGGGTTCGATGCAACATTTATATAACACTACATTAAATCAATTTTTAATTTAATGTATTGTAATAAAGTTATCTTTTAATGATCACAAAATGATGATGACACAATTTCTCACATCTTAAGCTAGTTTTCTTAAGATTTTTATTTTTATGTAAAATTTGAAAAATCGAGCAATAAATGTACAAATTTTAACATTTTTTTATGCAAAAAAAAACTTTATCCAGTATGACGGATCGGCTTGATAATATTACCTACAAACTTTTAACTGGTTTCCTCATGTTATACCAACATTCCCAGCAAACATGAAATCGTAATGGAAATGATAATCCAAATCGAATATTAAGACATTTTCAATAACTATCATAAACACGTTGGTATTTAGTGATTTTCAATCATTCATTTACGACAAGCTTTGCCCAAAAATATTTGAATCGGATAGCAGTTTAATCAATTCGTAAATATGTCTCCAAAAAGTTGAGAATATGCCAATTCGACATTTATGATTTGAGTGAGCTGATTTACGATAAGTGGGCGGTCCTTCAATTTACACTCCCTCCGGTTTCTCCCTTTGACCGGTTCGTAAAAAGAAAATCTCACCTATAGAGCTATAGCGTGTACCAATTCAACTAATGAGTTGGCATCGTGGTAAGATACCGGACTGCGAACTCGGAGGACTGGAGTTCAAATCTCGGTCGAGGAAATTTTTCGTTTATTTTGCTTTTTTTTGGAAAATCGAATCGTTGGAATCTTGTTATTGTAGATATATCGCCTCCACTTTTGTAGCTATATGCTATTTTGGTAAGTTTAATACAATCTTTTTATCTGTTATATTTGTTTGAATAATTCTGTTGTTCCTGCGTTATACCTTCATAAATGTTTGCTGGGTTGTTGGTGTAAAAATATTTTTCGAACAATCACCCAATTTTTTTAAATAAATATTTTTAAAATTCCGTTAGGTGTCTGGGGTTAAATGCAACAAAATGCAAATCAAAGAAATACCTGGTAAATCTCGTTTCCGTGTGTTGGAATATGAATGTTTTGCATCACGCGTTTGTAAACATTGGAATTTTATTCATCGAAACATTTATTTTAATGATTTCAACTTTTAGAATTTTTCGTAATGTTATTTAACCCCTAAATGTATGCAGCATCTTCATTTTCAGAAAAAATGTGAAAATTAGTTATTACAGACCCAAAAACTACTGCAATTGGTGTTGTCATGCGTAATGGTCTGTAAGGCATCGCTAACATATTAAAAACTATAAATTTTCGTACGTGTTCATAAGATTTTTCATTAAAAACAAAGTTTGTTGCAAGCTACCCCATTTTCTAAGGAGGGTGAAAATCGCATGTTTTTAGAAAATTAAAAATAACTGAAGAAACCTATAATTTTTCTAACTACGCCAATTTGATACCCCAGCATCCTTAAAACTTTTGATGCATAAGGGGTAGGATTAATTGTGAACATAAGATTTTTAGAAGCCATTGAAGTTGAAAATTGTTGCATGTTGCCCCAGTTGACGGTATACATTTCTTGAAAAAAATTTCATCCTCAAAACACATCTGTCACTTTCAGCATGCTTAAATTTTTTTTATTTTCTTTATTTACTGAAATAAAGTGTTGCATACGCAAGGCGCGTACATGACTCTTAAAAATCTGCAAATGTTCTATCAAACGTGTAGGAAATTTTGATAGTTGAAATTTGAGTTAAAATATTCGAGAAGAGAGAAAAGAGCAAAATCGTTAGGCAAAATGAGATCGTCGAAATTTTGGAGCTTGAATTCAAACGTGAGAAATGTGTGATTGTTTCGCAGTAATTATATTTTACATATAATCTATTTTTATAAAAAATATGATAAAAAAAACCGTGAGAAATACACTGAACTCGTTAGGCACCTTCGATGACGCCAGTGTTTTTTTTTCAGCGGAAAAAAAATAACAATTCTTTAAAACCTTTATTTCAAAAGTTTATTTTTGCATACACAGCAAAAATAATTAACGCTGGACGATATAATTTCTGGAGATGATGTAGTATTAGGGATTTCTGTTGTAATACTAAATCTAAACGATGTACGCGAATGTACATGTCGTGTAGTGTAATATCACAACTTTCTTATTTAAGGTTGCCAGATTGCACGGTTTTATCCGGGTTTGCCCGAATATTTAATACTAAATTTGAGAACAGTCCGGCCCGGCTCCAAAACGAAATTTTTTGAGCAAGTTTTATAAAAATAATCATGAAAGGTTTTTTGGAAGCCTCAAATACAGTTCAAAACCTATCGATTAATTTTGATTGAATATTTTTTTTTCATTTTTTTGTCTTGATTTTTGTTGAGGAAATTCTGAATTTTGAGAAAATTTGTCGTCAATTTTAAATCGAATGTCCGGATTTTGCCAAGTTTTTATTAAAAAAAATTGTCCGGTTTATCCGGCCCGGGTACGTGCTGAAAAAAGTCTGGCAACCTTATTCTATGTGATATCGCATCAAGTAAGGCTATGATCATTTAGTATCCGGGAAGTTACAAACGTGTGTATTTTAAAAACAATTCATTTGATCGAAAAACTTTCTATGGAGGAAATGAAGGTGTTAATATGATATTTAAACTAAAAATATAAAAAAAAATTTATCAATGACTTCAAGAAATACTCTAACTTTTTCATAAAATCTCTTTTTTATCTTTGCACACTTTTTTCAGTCATGTTTTGATTTATTTTTTTTTTATCACAGAACCAAAACCTTTGCAAAATCATGACAAACTCACCTGGAAAAAGCAATTGGAATCTGGTTGGAACCTTTTCATGAGTTGGTATCTCGAAGAAATTGATCTCTTAAATCCGGTTTTAACATAAATTTTTTTGTCCATCAAAACACATCTGTCATATTGCGTAAAAACCGGATGCACAGATTGCGATCTTTGGTTCTGATCATAATTAGTTATTTACTTGGTGTCTACTAGTCAGGCAAAACTTTTTACCTCTGCCGGAAATAGTTTTTTTGCATTATGTAGGGAGTCTTCATTCAGTTATCCCAAATAACCATAAACTTTTCACCATATTTAAGATCAAGAGTTGCACTCCGATAGTTGATTTGAACTTCGTGTGGATCCTAGAGTGGCTCCTTATACTTAATAACCATTTGGTACGAAAAAAAATCAGAAAAAATCAACATTTTATGAGCTTTCGAGTCAACAATGAAGAATTTTCGAGGCACAAAATGCGCAAAAGGAGCAAATTTGTGCAAAATTATTTTTATCATGTCTTTTTGCATAGTAAATATCTCATACACACCTTAACTTAAAAATCTATCAAAAATAGGCAAGATAGTCCTTTTCAAAACCAACACAACGCTACTAAATTTTTGCATATCCGAGCTCTATTAATGCAGCTATCACCAAAATAAAGTGCCCGGATACTAAATGATCATAGCCTTAGTCAATGTTTTTCGCAATTGACGTTCAAATTGTATTCATTTCAAAAAGTTAGAAACGGATTACGGATCTCAGCTGTATTTGTTTGGATTGTAAATACTTCCAAAATCTTTTAAAAATGTAAGCAAAACCTTAGTTTCAAATATAATTTCATAATTTTTCATTTTTAGGAAATTCGGCAGATTTGTATTAGCGATACTAAAATTATTCGATACTTTTCAAGCAGCCAGATACATCAAGACAATGTAATATTAAGTAGGTACCATTTGCGACTCCGGTTATCTGCAGGTATTTCTTGAAATATCATAACACTTTTTTTCTGTGTATTATTTATGAAATCCATCAACTATCGAGAAATGTTAGGACGTTCGCGACGTATCCCAAGAGGGTTTAGCTAATCAAATCCAAAAATCTGAACTATTTCCACTCATACTGGTCGGGGATTAACCTTCGGAGTCATCCATTCATGTTCTTTGGTCTCCAAAAAAAGGTCAAGCATAGTATTCTCGTGATTTTTCTTTAATCAAAACTTTTATGTTGGAAATTGAACATAAATAATACAATGCTTTCATTGTGGAAAACTATTCATAAATATTTGTGCCACACTAATAATGTCGCAAAAAACATTACATAATTATGAGAGGATGATTTTGAATGTTTTCAAACCATCATCAATTCGAAGTTAGTTAGTTCTGTTAAAAAATTTGTTGCTTTTTAGTGGAAGGGAAAAAAATTCGTATCAAACCTTAAAATAGATTGACTCGTTTAACAACTTTTTGGAAATTTCTGATTTTTTCGGAAATGAAATTTCATCCTAAAAGTTTATGTAATAAGAAATTAAGTATTAACAAATGTGTGTGAAATTAATCTCTCTTAAATGTTCCATTTTTCAAATGCTCAAAACCTTTAAGCAATCTATATTAATTTGGTCGGGATTCGAACAGACCGAACTGAACGCCGATTTCAAAAAATTGAGTTATCTATTGCTGCGGATGCGAAACATGATTAACTACCTATCCAAGGAAAATCAAAACATTTTTCCTATTTTTTCTGATTTTAAATGGCAAATGGCAAAAATGCGTTGTGCCAAAGTGAACTGAGAGCCACCTTGGAGCTTAAGATGAAAATCATGTGTTGGTCATGAAAACTGATGAAGCTTATTTTTGTTGATTTTTTTTTAATTCAAATCAGTTCTTTGGCTCGCCAAGAACAATATCTGATAAATTAACTGATAAAAAACGTTCCCGTGGCTAAAAACTTCATGTTGCGGATTCTTAACATTTGTTAAAATCTCGTTCAGCCAGACTGAACCGAATCCTTTGAATTTTGTTTTCCAGTTTACTAAAGGGAATGTTATGATTTTTAACATTTAACGATAAAAGATGCTTTATATTATTTCTTACTGTCTTTCAGTAAGTTGAAATCACAGCTATTCCGCATATCAAAAGTGCGAAATTTGTATGGCTCGATTCACTCTGGCTCAACGAAAAAAAACATAAATATGATTTAGAAAATCAGAAACTTCGTACTTTGGATGATGTTAGCAATGACTATCAGAGATATGAAGATGGAAATCAAGTTTATACGATTGATTTAAATTGTGTTTTAATCATAATTACCTTTCAAATATGTTGTTTCTTATCTGGCTAAGATATTTTAATAAAAAAAAAATCAGGAGAAAAGGTTATCAGCAAAAAACTAGTCAAACGTGTTTCCTAATTATTTGGCAAGGATACAGAGATGACCTCAGTTCTTAGGAACAAAGTTGTTGTTTTATCCCTTTCTCATAAATTCTAATCTATCTATTGACTACTAGAGTGGGGCCGGCGCCTTTATTGATGTTTAAAAAGAGGGCATCAGTTTTGTGCATTGTGAATGTGTAGCCAATCCCAGGTTCCGTTAAATTGACATCTTAACATTAATCACAGAGAACACTAAAAAACTTATAAATTCTTTTTCTAGTGTTCTTTCATTTCGGATTAGATTATTCAAGGTGGATGCGAGTAGTCAATCAAGCTAAGCTTAGCTAATATAACAGTAAAAAATACACCATCATTATAAAAACTCTAGGAAACGTATTCGAAGAACATTCGTTGGAATTTTCAATGATCTGTGCTTCAGAATCGAGTCAGAAAAAGTTAAACTATTTTTAATCCTAAACGTTGCTGACCATCTGAGATGGACGATTCCTTCTCGGGATGAGAATACATAACAAAATGTCATGTTTCTTGGATGCCGTCAAAGAGATCCTTTTCTTGCCCCTTTACACGAAAGATGGACACATTTACAAGCTCCATACATCATAATATTTATGCACAAAGGTTGTCTGGACGGGACACTTTTGCATAATAAAAACATTCGCAGCCGTAGCCTCTCAAAGCAGACATCCATTGCGGGGAAACACTGTTTTGGGAAATAACATCGAGACTGTTGCTCTTAAGTGGAATCAAAACCTTCAAGAGGATGCATTCTATTCGTCGATATTGTTGGGATTCCTAAGCAATCTAGGAAGCTTTAATTTGAAACTTTGCTGCTAAAAATAACTTATATTCAATCTTTGGACCTCAAATTACCACAAATAGTAGTGAGTGTGTGTGGTTTTAGGTCTGCTGATGCATCTTGGTTTACCTCCATCCTTAAACGAAGTTTTCAAATTTGTGCAACGTGGTTGTGTTTGGTTTCCTCGTTCGTTTGTTTGTTTGCTCACATTCTGCCGGCAAGATACGGAACAAAACGGTTTCACATCCATACATAGTTTCCGAGCTCAATTTCACGTGTAGTGCATTTGCATTTATACTTCCACCCTTGGCTATTGAGAATGATTCATTATTTTTTGTTTTGCAAACATTTTATGAAGCTATTCCAGGTGTTTTTTCACAAATAAAAATAAAATAACATGAAAACTTCCCTTTTCGAAGAAAAAAAATATCACTGAACCGTTCTAGTAACACAAATACTCGTCACGAAATGTGCAACAGAACGCCCGTTGCGAATTATTTGCCATAGCTTGAACCAATATTTGTTGTTTTGTGGGGGCGTTGTTGCAGCCTTTTTAACACTTGCCTGTTTTTTTTATCCCTCCATCTCTGTTCTCGTTGTTTGCTGCTAATTTCCTGCGTTGCCGCAATCTGGGGGAAACCGTGGAATTTTCCCCATGTCAAAAGGACCCTGAAATGCACTCGCATCCGCATCCACATCAACCTGTTCATCTCGCTGGCCCTGAGCTGCATCTGCTGGCTCTGTTGGTACAAGCTTGTCATCGAAGATCCGGATGTGACCAACCGAAACGAGGTGAGTGCTTTACTTTAGTTTGTGGTTTTGTTGTTTTTCCGTTGGGATCAGGCCAAATTACCCCTCTTTTGCTGGTCGCACTGGGTCAGTTTCGGGGATCGGACTAGCTTCGGTAAATTTGCGTGTTGATTTTTGGCTTCAAAGGACCTGTAATGATACATTGTGAGGCTGTCAAGTCAAGGTATATGTGCAACATTCTAAACGTGAGGTTAACTTTTAGGTTGACTGTTACAGTCAATAAAAAAGTTAAATTAGTTTTCAACATGTTTGAGCAACATTTTCACAGAGAATGACCGGAAAAAAGCCTGATACCGTTTAAAGTTTCACTTCAAAATGAAGGATTTTTCCATGAACGGTTCTTAGTTGTTTTAGTTTTTTGCGTCTTTGTTGTTCTTCCTGACGGAAGTGCAACCGGTTAATCAATCCTACTGTTGCAGTGCAGCCTATCGAGCTTGAAGGAATGCATTCGAAGTCGATGCATTGTGGTGAGCCATTGAATGACATTCAACTTTTGATTGGATTGGTGTTCATTAGAAAGATTTCTAGAGCTAGTATATATGCAAACGTTCGCAGTGCGTGTATATAAGAGTAATCAATTCTCGTCACCGGAGATTTTTTAATTAACCGCAAGACGGCATTGCTCAGATTTGCTTCCACAGTTAAGTCATGCACAACTTCTTAAATTTATTAATTTTCACGTCTGATTTTTTTCTTTCCAATGATTTCTTAGATTCATTTTGAATCATTTTGGATAAAATGTTCGAAGCAGAATTATAAAATCGCTTTTTTCAAAAAATTATCTTTTGAAACTAATGATTTGTGTTGGTTTTCCATAATTGAAATTTGGAAATTTGGTATTTGAACCTAAACTACAAATTTTCACTTTCACAAAACTTTCTTAATAAAAACATGATTAAAAAACCTTTTTATTCATTCAGGCATGTGGATAAACACTTTAAGAAAGAATCATTCTATCTAGGTATCCGTTTTCGTTCTCAACAACCCTCTCCAGATGAGATCTGAAACGGGAGCGAAGGTGTGCAACATAATTTTGAGATATTCGCTTCTCTAGCCAGACTCCGAAGTGTTTTTACTGGATTTTCGTCTCGACTCTCGTTCCGACCAATATTACCATTTTTACAGTGCGTGCAGACCGCCTTGCTTTCGACTTCCGTGAACATGATCCATCAAGTAGAGAACGTTTCAAGCGATAAACAGTCGCTAGATGTCATGCTGCAGCCGCCCTAATTTGCCTGAAAGAGTGTTGGGCGAGAAGCAAACTGCCGTGATCGAAAAAAAAGAATGAAAATCGGTTCGATTTTCAACCGTGCCCCAGCAAACATAAAATCGCATTAGAAATGATAGCTCAAATCGTTAACAATGTTAATGCGAATCGCAATTCCTACCAAATAAGTAAACGATCGTAAAAATGGTTACTTAAAGTCGTTATCATTCAGATATGATAAAAAGTCCGCCATGTTTGCAAATTCAAGTGAGAATACAATATCGCAGAGAGAACAAAAAGCAGTGTAACCAAATTGCTAAAAATCAGATGGCTCATTTAGAAAAGTTGTCCAATGAGAGAAGCAGCAAATATTGTCGCTGGCAACGATTTGCTTGCATTGAGAGCAAAACTTGCGCTCTCTCGCATACTTTCAGGATGTACGAGTTAGGTGTTGAATTACGTCCAATTTGTACAATTCTTTGTACATTTGTTTTTGTAGAGAAATATACCTACAAAAATGTTTGATGGGTGTAGAAGCGGTCCGAAATCGAATTCTTTTTTGGTCCAAAATCGCGCGAAAATGAAACACTTTTTCGGACGATGCAAGCCCTGTCAAGAAAACCTGACCAATTTCGATCTAAAGCCGAACCGAGTCGTAATGACAACCTGTGTTTTTGACAGTAATCGGTCTGATGGAACAATGTTTATTTTTGTACTGATTCTGCATAGCTCGATGCCGGCTTCTTGTTTAGGAACGGCGCGCAAAGACAGGAAGCCGTTTGGGTTCCATAGAATTGGTCAATGGGAATTCATATAACGTTCGCTGTTGTATTGGAATTTTGATGGTTCGGCCCGATCGGGATCGTACTATTGGAATTCTTAAAGGGAAGCGTGCGCACGGAATTCAGGCAGCCGTTTGTGTGGACTCAAACAGGCCAATGGGAATTTCCATACGTTTACTTGAGGAATTGAAATCGGACTATTGGAATTTTAAAAGGGATGCGTGGGGACGGCCAGGCAGTCGACTTCGAGTGTCGTTCAGATGAATGGAATCAGTATCAGAAAAGGGTTAGGCTTAAAAGCGACACGTTATCCAAACAAACGGGAAAATTGTGCCTAGCCTTTTTTTGCAGATTTCATCATATACCTGAGAAATCTGAAAACCTATATAAGGATAAGAAAATAAATTCAATGTATTAAACATGGCATGTAGCCTATCCACATGGGTATTCTTGACAAAATATGGCATAAAGCCTATCCACATAGGGATTTTTAAGCATTAAAGCTCATATGGGTAAAGTATGACATAATGTTACTTTAAATTCTTAGAATTTGATTCAATTATTACATACATGATAGGCAGAGTACAGAAAAGTTGTAAAGCGAACGAGATACAGTTACATATAAGTTGGAAAGAATCTTAAGAATCATAAATTATTTGAGGAGATTTGATTTTACAATGATCAGAGCATGCTTTGACCAGGATGCTACAGTGAGGGTTTGAAAAAAAAAAAAGATCTGATTTAAGTTGGCATTTAGCCTATCCACAAACTGTCGACATGCGATATTAGTTTTGACTTCCAACTAGATACAATGAGAAATTTGAAAGCCTTTCGGCTACCTAACATAATTTTGAACATTTGTTCCTTGAAAACGACATTTGTACGGCTTACGTGATTGAAGTACCAGGTCGATTTTTTTAAATTAAATATCTATTTCTGAAAGGCCATTTACATCCACAAGAGGGTGTTACCAAACTGAAGATAGAAGGCACAAATTAATACAAGGAAAAATACGAAGAATTTATTTGATGTAACAAATATTACTGATGTAATTTATCAATATTTTATAAGATTTCAACTTGGCCAATCTTAACAGATTGCCAAAAAAAAAAAAGAAAATCCCATTGGGTTGTAAGCTATGTGTACATGAAAGAGCTTCACATTTAAGAATCACATGTGTAGAGATTTTATTGAAAGAGTTACCAGGAAAGCAAAGAGATTTGTTGAATGAAAGATCATTTTCCAAATTGACAAAACAAGAAAATAAATATGGAAGAATACAGCTTGTGCAAATGCATGTTTGACAATACGCACTATTGGCATATCCTCCCCGAGAGAAAATAGGTCAAAAAGTTCAAAAATACCAGCAAGATTTCAAAACCGATTCAGATTCAAAACATTGGCTTACACAATTCCGAATTGAAAACAATTCTGAAATCTGCATGTTATAATTGACGTTGACCTTTTTTCTCCCCCTCCCAGATACAGTCTCATTGATTTCCAATAGACAGAAATATGAGATAAACGTATCTGGGAAGTACTGGATAAGTCGCCTCGTACGACATGGACCAGTATCCCAGTGGAAGTATTCTTTAAGCCGCTGCCACACAGCTGCCACAGATGAATGGAATACATTGAAGGTTTACCTGATGCTTTGAAATAAAAATGAATTGGAATAGGATTATCTAGAAGAAATGCCAGATATACCTACTGAAATGAAAGCTCCCGAAATCCAATAGCAGGCAGATCAAAACAAAGAAAATCAACAGTACTCCCCTGCCTTTTTCTTTCGACACATAGTTCTGTCAAATAAAGTATACAGATTGTTTATAGTACTTGATTGAATATAAATACTGAGGCTTTAAAATATAAATGAAACTATGCCTCAAAAATTATCATTTTCATTCATACAGGTCATCAATACATTTCATTTTAAAGCTTCCAAAAGTGAGTTTGAAAAAAGCTTCCAAAAGTGCGTTCCACTGTAAAAAGTAGATGTAGGTAGATACCGTGAACGGCCCTAATTCTTCGCAGTTAAGGATTTTTCAAATGTTTCAAGTTATAAAAAATTTACCTTTCAATGAATTTTACTCAAAATTTCGTGTACAGTTGGGTTATCTAACAAATTTAACGGCAAAAATAATGAGAGCTCAATTTTGGAGCAAAAATGTGGATTATTTACAACATTTGGAAAAAATGCGAGTGGCCCTTATTCTGCGCACTATTTTCTATTTGTTCCTAATTCTGCGCATATGTCCCATATTCTGCGCACCCAAATAAAACCAATATATTATTTCGTACTGGTAAGATAAACATTGAATTTAATTAAAAAGTCTCAAAAACATGTTTTACGCTTATTGAAGTATTGGAAATTATGAAAAAGGGCCAATTCAAGCCTTGGATCTGGAAGCTTATGTGACACTTTCTTTCACTATTTCTTACACTTGCTATATGTTACTTGCAGATGTTTTTTCCTGCAGCTCGCTTACCCAATATTTGTTGACCGATCACGTTCTTCGCCGGATCAGGTCAAATTGACTTGTCTCGTTGGTGTGCAGTGCACACTATTCCGCGATACCGAAGAAGTTCCGGCGGGCCACAAAATCGCCCCAGCTGGGGGAACTACGCGCTGCTTCATTTGGTTTAATATCATTCAGTATCAGTCAGTCAACGAGTGCGAGTGAGCGGGTGAACCGAGAGAAGCTTCGCGTAGTTCCCCCAGCTGGGCGATTTCGAGGCTCGCCGGAAATGCTTCTATACGTCGGAAAAGTCTTCACAGTTGGGACTGAACGATTAACACGCGAACACGATAGGAAACGCAAATCAGATTTTCTTTTTTTTGTCAACAAAAGATATAGTTTCGAAGGGATTCCTAAGAAACTTCCAACAACTTTACGGATACACAATCTTCATAAAACTTATTAGAAAACTGTTATTGAAAGTCTCCTAACTCCCTGCATTCAATTCCTTGCAGCTTTAACATCAGTTCACTCCGGTGCTTTTCATTCTGCGCATTAGGAACATAAGTAAACAAATGGTGTCAAATTCTGCGCGTTGGTAAAATCATCGTTTTGATTTGAAAAACCATTTTTTGTCTCAAATTTTTTAGCAGTCAACTTCAGAATGATTTTATCTTTCACGTAAAGGCATTTCCAATGAGAAAATTTTGTTTAACACTGTTTCATTTGATCTTTTTGTTTTCCTAACACTTAAGCTGTAGTGCTAACGGCGGCCATTTTTCAACGTTTGCTTCCTACATTTATTTTGATTTTTTCCATTTCTCGCGAACAATTCATCAGATTTCAAAATAATTGGAAGGATTTTGAAGATAAACAGTAACTGAAGAGTTTCAGCTTGTTTCATGGATATTTTGTTCATCACATCTTGAGATATTTCTGTTTGAATATGAAAATGCGCAGAGTTTGGGACTGCGCAGAATTAGGGCCGGTCACGGTACTCTAGATTTCGACAGGAGCTAGTTTTCGACAAAATTTTAATGAAAGGCTTATCTTTCTGTTCGGTGGCTCAAGCTATCTATGTTCATATTTTTTTACTTTTGCTCTCCCACTTTAGCATACGTTGAATATAAAAATTCTTCTAAATAAGTTATTGAGTAGTAGTAAATCAATAACACTAGTTTACAGCATTTTTGAACTCAGTAAACTGAAGGTCATTTCCAATGTGAAATCGGGCGCTGAATCCGAAAATGAAAGTCAAAAAAATCTCAGTAGAACCGTCTTTGAGTTATGCTCCAAATATGAAATTTAGAAAAAATTGAAAAAGTTCTTGTACTTAGATTAAAATATCTCGGACGGCATAACCGTAATTTGAAATCTCTCTTTTGCATATTGAAGGTGAATAAATTTTCTATCGATCATCTCAACACTGTTTTTGCGTTTGACCAACAGTATTGTTGATATTAGTGACTTTATGAGAAAAAAAATTATAAAAACGCATTTTTTTTGAGAAAATTTTGTTTCAACGAAAGTTTTAGACTCAATAGTAGCATTTAAAAAATCCGATTTTCTTTTGCGCTTGAATGTCAATTTAAAACAAAGATTTCAAGTGGTTATTTATCAAAATCGGTTGAAAATTGAAGAAGTTATGGCTACTTTACCATAATAGTATTTTTTGTAGTTTTTCATAATTTAACGAACCGCAGTACACTTATCATAGTATGGGAAGAACGAAACATGATAAATCTCACTCGCTCCAAGCCAAAATTTTTGATTAGCTTACCAGAAGGTCACATGCCAAGTTTCAGGAAGATCTGACCATAGGGAGGGGTTGCTTAAGTCTCAAACGTGAATAAAATTTTGAGGTATTTTGACCGGAAGGAACGAAAAATACTGGTTTTTCATCAATAACTTTTTTCATCACTAGCTGATTGTTTTTTATGGTTGATTTTCTTAAAACCTAAGTTGAGACAAATATTTCACCCGAAGACTGTAACTCGATTGGATTTGCAACAGAAAAGTTATTGCGGTTCAAAGATTGTATTTTGGTCGAAAATTGTCGTAAAAAACGCAATGCGTAAAAAGTACTCATTGCGTGTTGGACAAAATTTGCGGCCTTTGAACCGCAATAACTTTTCTGTTTCAAATCCAATCGAGTTACAGTCTTCGGGTGAAATATTTGTCTCAACTTAGGCTTTAAGAAAATCAACCATAAAAAACAATCAGCTAGTGATGAAAAAAGTTATTGATGAAAAACCAGCATTTTTCGTTCCTTCCGGTCAAAATACCTCAAAATTTTATTCACGTTTGAGACTTTAACAACCCCTCCCTATGGTCAGATCTTCCTGTAACTTGGCATGTGACCTTATGGTAAGCTAATAAATAATTTTGGCTTGGAGCGAGTGAGATTTATCATGTTTCGTTCTTCCTATACTATGATAAGTGTACTGCGGTTCGTTAAATTATGAAAAACTGCAAAAATTACAGTTATTGTAAAGTAGCCATAACTTCTTCAATTTTCAACCGATTTTGATAAATAACCACTTGAAATCTTTGTTTTAAATTGACATTCAAGCGCAAAAGAAAACCAGATTTTTTAAATGCTACCATCGAGTCTAAAACTTAAGTTGAAACAAAATTTTCTCAAAAAAATGCGTTTTTTATAATTTTTTTTTCTCATAAAGTCACTAATATCAACAATACTGTTGGTCAAACGCAAAAACAGTGTTCAGATGATCGATAGAAAATTTATTCACCTTCAATATGCAAAAGAGAGATTTCAAATTACTGTTATGCCGTCCGAGATAATTCAATCTAAGTACAAGAACTTTTTCAATTTTTTCGAAATTTCACATTTGGAGCATAACTCAAAAACGGTTCTACTGAGATTTTTTTGAATTTCATTTTCGGATTAAGCGCCCGATTTTAAATTAAAAATGTTTGTCAGTTAATCAAGTTCACGATTTTTTTTTAAATTTTGTAAACTAGTGTAATTTAAAAGTAACATTCTAAATCACCTTTGAAATTCAATACCATCGACCAAATAAGAAGGATTTTGAATCACGAAAAACCCCCCTTCTATTTTATTAAAAGCAACATAAAAGGAATCAATGGATAGATAAGGTTCTGAAATCAATCTTTTCAGTAATTTATGTTATATTTTTGCTAACATTTTATGTAATTTCAACTGTCTTTTGAGCTGTCGAAATCTAGCGCTGCAAATTCACCTAATAATCTATTTTCCGACACCCATCTTCTTCGGTGTGTTTATACTGTTTCCATGGTGTAGAAAACGCCGTGAAGTAGACAAGCAGTTCCAATACTCAAATATTCATATTGCTGAGCTAACAAAGGAGGTGGAAATATGCTTGTCGAAAACTAAAACTTTTTGTGTCGGAAACTAAAATTGAATGTCAAAAACTAGATCATAGAGAGGTTTTTGTAAAAGGATAATAAAAACGTTGTTTTGAAACTGTAGATCTATAAAAAAGGTAGAGGATGAAGAAAAAAGCCTGATTCACAAAACCAATCATATTTGAAATGAAAAACTTTAGGCAAATAGTTTATTTACATGGTTTTTCTGACAAATCAAACAAAAACTGTCGAAATCTAGGTATTTTACCTTAATTCTGTTTTAGAAAAAAACATAAACTAAAAATTTCATATCAAAACTATAACTGAATAAGATATAAATATCTCGCTAAGATAGGTTTGGGTAACGATTTTGATATGCTCTTCTGATCGGGTTCGAAAAAAAATCTTCATAATTGAAAATGAGTCAATTCAAGTCTGTCAATCAGAATAAGATATAATTCAGATTGGAGATACCTAAAACCGAAAATTTTGAGTTCTTAATTATAACTGTATCAGATGTAAATATCTTGGTGAGATAGGTTTGAGTAATTATTTTGATATGCTCTCCTGATCGAGATCTCGAATAGATGCAGATTCCACTTTTATGATTATCCTAAACTTTTGGCAGAATTAACCTTTGTTCAAAAGTTAATCGATCAATTTTGTTTATATTTTCCTAAGATGCACGACTATAACTTTTATTAGATGGTACCAGTATTTATCCAACATTCTTCTTAAATTAGGTCTACATGGGTCGAAAGTGGCGATAATCAAGTTTTCGTTTGATAACAATAATATAAGAGGCTCTTGGAACCAAAAGATTGTAAGTGCATAATAGCTTATGCCGAAAAAAAAACACGTTTTCAAGTTGTTTTTTACCACTTTCTATGCGGTTTTTAGAAAATTTGATTTTTTTTCGAACGTCTGAGTGTATAAGTAAAATTTTAAAAAATCTGAAAAAAATAACCAAATATGGCATCGATCACTCAAAATCTAACATTTTTGATACTTGGTATCGCGATCATCAACCAACAAATTTATGTACAGGAGTGCATTCTAGCCATTACGAAAAAAGTAATTAAGTGGTATGCCGTCTACAACGTCCAGGAGATATTCTCAGGGATGAGCCATCCCTCTTTAAAACGTTTATGTCCATCCTTTTGAAGAATATGTAAGGCAATTCTCATTTACTAAGAATGCAGTTTAAATATTTACTTATTTTACTTCTTTTTTATGTGTGAGTAGGTTTATTTTATTTTCTATACAGGGTGACAAAAAAGGCCGTCACACAGGGAAACCTCAATATCTCAAAGAATAAGAAGAAAATCTGAATCTGGCTTTCATAGCTTTATTCAGTAATTCATAAAGATACTTCACAGATGATATCTCGGAATTACACCACCTTTATCTGATCGAACCAGCTTCAGACGTATCGGAAAGTCGTCGCAAGCGGCGCGCACCTGCTCCATCGGCATCTCGTCCCAGATTTGCGTGATAACTCGCTCCAATTGCTCCAAATTTGCTATTTTACAGTGGTTTAGCTTCGACATTTTGTATCCCCACACGAAACAATCCAGTGGATTCAGATCCGGAGACGACGGAGGCCATCCATTCTTCGAAATGAAATCGGTCAAGTTTTTCTCACACTACGCCTGAACAACCTTTGCGGTATGGGATGCTGCGCCATCTGTCAGGAAGCAAGACTGACGTCTTATTTTAGAACCAGGAAACGTTCAGCTTGTCCGCAGGAGCTTGCTGGAGGCTCACACTCCAAACTCGATCATTTTGGCGATTGACTGTTTGCTCCAAAACGAACAGCTTCTCGTCCGAAAAAATAAGCTCGTCATCTGCGCGCCAAACCGAGCAGCGATAACAACTGCCCTTAACTCTGCCATGGCTCACAACTCAATGTAAACAAACTGCACAGAAACGAAACTCTGCCACTTTGGGCAGCAAGGTTAGCCCTTTCATTTGACATATAGAAGGCACCAGAGAGATGCAACGTGTAGGCTACAGGCGACCCCAAAAAAGTGTGACCGGACTTTTTTGTCACCCTGTAATTAAACTTATTCTATTGAATGTAACTTTTAGGAGGTTATTGAATAAGACATAAGAACATAAGAACATCATGGACGAGAACGGCTTTTCCGGGAAGCTGATCAGACTGATCAATGCGACGATGGATGGGACACAGTGCTGTGTGCGGATTTCGGGTGAATTGTCCAGTTCATTCAAATCGCGCAGGTGGCTTCCACAAGGCGATGGTCTATCGTACATGATGTTCAACGTGGCATGCGGGGCACGATTTTCAACAGATCCAGTCAACTTACCTGCTTTGCCGATGACATTGATATAGTCGGCAGATCATCTGTGGCGGAGAAGGAGATCTATCGCAAACTGAAACGCAAAGCAGGAAGGATTGAGTAGATGATTAATACGTCCAAGACGAAGCACGTGCTGGCCTGCGGATCCGAGACCGACCGAACCCGCTTGTCCAGTAATAACAAAGTCACGATCGACGGCGACGAGCTGGAGATATTCGAAGACTTTGTCTATCTCGGCTCACTGGTGACCGCAGACAATGACACCAGCCGTGAAATCCGGAGGCGAATTATCAGCGGAAGTCGTGCCTACTATGGACTCCACAAGCAACTGCGGTCGAGAAGACTTAGCCCTCGCACGAAGTGTAACCTGTATATGACGCTGATTAGACCGGTTGTTCTCTACGGGCACGAGACATGGATATTGCTCGAGGAGGACCTGAGTACACTCGGAGTTTTCGAGCGACGAGTGTTAAGAACCATCTTTGGCAGCGTACAGGAGAACGGAGTGTGGAGGCGAAGGATGAACCACGAGCTCGCGCGACTCTTCTTCGAACCCAGTCACCCTTATTCTGGTTTTCGTTCGAATGACATTCGTTCGAAAGTTTCCCCAATTGTTATTCTTGTTTTCGTTCGAACGAATAAGTACAGTTCGATCTTTCGAACATAGTTCGTTCGAACGAATGACACCATTCTCGTTTTCGATCGAACGTATTTCTGCTACTGCTTGACAAACGCAAGTCTAATGCTGCGAACCGTGGGCGTTTGAATGTAAAACTTCTATACGATGCTAAAATATTTTGTGCAAAATTAAAAGGAAATGGGAGAAAAACTGAGCTTAGGAAAATTCTAATTGAGCCAATCGTTGGCAGAAATTTTTGTCATTGCATAAGACCGGTTGTGGAATGCCAAAGACGTTGAAATTATTGAACTTTTGCGGGGTCAATGTTATGAAATTGTTTTCTTCGAAATAAAAAAAAATCGTATTGGAATATGTGAATCATTTTTATTAGAAGAACTATTTCACATCGAGTTCCCAAAAATATTTGAATTAAAGCGGAACAACTTTTCAACAGCAACAGAGCATGCATCACTAACACCGGCTGGTATCGGCTTCAACTTGTTTGCCATCTTTTAATCACCCGTTTTAGCAGCTGCTGGTGGTGTTGATGGTTTTTTGGCAGGCTAGATCCATTTGCTGAAAATTTTTCCTTGTCTCCGCGGGGTGTGCAGAGTTAGCCGTTTTTCTTCCGTACTCCATCTGACGAAAAAAATTTCACAAAATTACCAAACGAAATCGGTTGTTTACATCGAATGGGTACGATAAATGTCATTTTGCTAAGCAGGGCTGCCTTAAAGTTTCGAAGTTCATCTGGTAACACCAACCTCGAACGTATCGCGTTCGAACGAAAACAAGAATAGCTTTTTCGAATTCGTTCGAAAGTATACGTTCGAACGAAAGCCAGATACGCCGTAAACAAGAATAAGGGTGAGTATCCAGAAGGTGGTGAAGGCTGGCCGGATACGCTGGGCGGGACATGTTGCGAGAATGCCGGATGACTGTCCTGCAAAACAGGTGTTCGCCACGAATCCGGTAGGAACAAGACGAGCAGGGGCGCAACGAGCAAGGTGGTTAGACCAAGTGGAGCGTGATCTGGCGAACGTGGGGTGCCCGAGAAATTGGAGAACGGTTGCCATGGACCGAGTGAACTTTAGGAATTATGTTCGTCAAGTTATGTCCTGAGACGGAATACTATGTAAATAAAATAAATAATGAATAAGACATAAAACAGATTTCGTTTCAAACAAGGTTCAACGGGTTCGAAGATTCATCCTCGTTAGTTACTACAACATCACAATACATCCTAGAATCTCCTTACGCCTTTTATCATTTGGAAATTTTTGATGGACGATTATTGTCTTCAAATTTGATTCATTCTCCACCGTTATTGCTCGTCCATGTCCGAAGGGAAGCGTAACTGTTGCTGTCATCGATTTTCTGTCGACAGAAACCTGACGTGATAGCTTCCGTCAAATCGACTGGAAACGCAAACCTTTCGTACCGGAACTTTCGTCCTATCAACAAACATCACAACGCATTCCATTGCCTGTGTAACTGGTAGAGGGCAAACCACGACAAAACCTGACCAAACCGTTTTCATCACCCATTTCTTTACGGTGTGACGGTACGGTGGCTAGGAAAGCTTACATTAATTATTCAATGATTATTCCGACAAAAAGTATGTTTTCCATTGACTGAGCTTTTTGTCGGTCTATTCTTTGAACTTGTGCTCTCTATCTTAGCCCAGGTAGACCTTCTTTTCCTACATAATTTAAATATTCAACGGCTGGCAAAAAACACTTTCATAACCAAAAATTCTAAAATTCTATAGTAGGTATTTGTATTTTTTCCCTTTCTTAAAGTTACTTTTTCTGCTACCATTAAGTTACATTCCGGTGAGACCCGTTCCCACTGAAGATTTATTCTCGCCTCGTGGGACAGAGACTTGGAACGAGCTCGGTGTGCCAGGGAAGGCCTTCACGTTTGCCCTTACTGTTTCATAAATTTTTCCAGGGAAATATGAGTAACCACCTAACGCTCTCTTTTATGGTGGAAATAGTTCAGGTCCTATGCATTTGCAAAAGGTGTCAAGTGAACAAATTGCTCGTTTTGTTCAAGCCAGCACTTCCAAAAGCTCACCTCTGCCGGTTTATTCAGGCAGAAAAAGAACAGACAACAGATAGCAACAAGGAGAGAAAACGCATAAACCAACTGTAGTGGCTTGAACTTTGTAGTTGAACTAGGTAAATTTTTTATGTTTTGGTTTTTCTTTGCGTTAACATGGGATGCATTTTAAATATCTTCCAATTTGAACATGAACTAAATTACATACAGACCAAAAACTAGCTCGAAAAAACATGTTATAGCAAAAAAAATTACACATGTATATGAAAGGTTTTGGGATATCTTTTTCGATGAAAATGACAAAAATGACAAAAATGACAAAAATGACAAAAATGACAAAAATGACAAAAATGACAAAAATGACAAAAATGACAAAAATGACAAAAATGACAAAAATGACAAAAATGACAAAAATGACAAAAATGACAAAAATGACAAAAATGACAAAAATGACAAAAATGACAAAAATGACAAAAATGACAAAAATGACAAAAATGACAAAAATGACAAAAATGACAAAAATGACAAAAATGACAAAAATGACAAAAATGACAAAAATGACAAAAATGACAAAAATGACAAAAATGACAAAAATGACAAAAATGACAAAAATGACAAAAATGACAAAAATGACAAAAATGACAAAAATGACAAAAACGACAAAAACGACAAAAATGACAAAAATGACAAAAATGACAAAAATGACAAAAATGACAAAAATGACAAAGATGACAAAAATGACAAAAATGACAAAAATGACAAAAATGATAAAAATGACAAAAATGACAAAAATGACAAAAATGACAAAAATGACAAAAATGACAAAAATGACAAAAATGACAAAAATGACAAAAATGACAAAAATGACAAAAATGACAAAAATGACAAAAATGACAAAAATGACAAAAATGACAAAAATGACAAAAATGACAAAAATGACAAAAATGACAAAAATGACAAAAATGACAAAAATGACAAAAATGACAAAAATGACAAAAATGACAAAAATGACAAAAATGACAAAAATGACAAAAATGACAAAAATGACAAAAATGACAAAAATGACAAAAATGACAAAAATGACAAAAATGACAAAAATGACAAAAATGACAAAAATGACAAAAATGACAAAAATGACAAAAATGACAAAAATGACAAAAATGACAAAAATGACAAAAATGACAAAAATGACAAAAATGACAAAAATGACAAAAATGACAAAAATGACAAAAATGACAAAAATGACAAAAATGACAAAAATGACAAAAATGACAAAAATGACAAAAATGACAAAAATGACAAAAATGACAAAAATGACAAAAATGACAAAAATGACAAAAATGACAAAAATGACAAAAATGACAAAAATGACAAAAATGACAAAAATGACAAAAATGACAAAAATGACAAAAATGACAAAAATGACAAAAATGACAAAAATGACAAAAATGACAAAAATGACAAAAATGACAAAAATGACAAAAATGACAAAAATGACAAAAATGACAAAAATGACAAAAATGACAAAAATGACAAAAATGACAAAAATGACAAAAATGACAAAAATGACAAAAATGACAAAAATGACAAAAATTACAAAAATGACAAAAATGACAAAAATGACAAAAATGACAAAAATGACAAAAATGACAAAAATGACAAAAATGACAAAAATGACAAAAATGACAAAAATGACAAAAATGACAAAAATGACAAAAATGACAAAAATGACAAAAATGACAAAAATGACAAAAATGACAAAAATGACAAAAATGACAAAAATGACAAAAATGACAAAAATGACAAAAATGACAAAAATGACAAAAATGACAAAAATGACAAAAATGACAAAAATGACAAAAATGGCAAAAATGACAAAAATGACAAAAATGACAAAAATGACAAAAATGACAAAAATGACAAAAATGACAAAAATGACAAAAATGACAAAAATGACAAAAATGACAAAAATGACAAAAATGACAAAAATGACAAAAATGACAAAAATGACAAAAATGACAAAAATGACAAAAATGACAAAAATGACAAAAATGACAAAAATGACAAAAATGACAAAAATGACAAAAATGACAAAAATTACAAAAATTACAAAAATTACAAAAATTACAAAAATTACAAAAATGACAAAAATGACAAAAATGACAAAAATAACAAAAATTACAAAAATTACCAAAATTACAAAAATTACAAAAATTACAAAAATGACAAAAATGACAAAAATGACAAAAATGACAAAAATTACAAAAATTACAAAAATTACAAAAATTACAAAAATTACAAAAATTACAAAAATTACAAAAATTACAAAAATTACAAAAATTACAAAAATTACAAAAATTACAAAAATTACAAAAATGACAAAACAGTTAAAATCGATCAAAGCGACAAAATTGTCAGAAACTACCAAATTGAAAAAAATGACAAAATTGAAGAAGTTAACGAAATTTTATCAAATGACTACATTGACAAAATTGCCTAAATTTTGTCAAATTAGTGAATTATGCGATTTTTATAATTTTCACAATTTTTGTCAGTTTTTTCCTTTTTGTTTGCTTAGCCGTTTATGTTTTTCTTCAATTCGGTCAATTCGGTCTTTGTACCAAATTTTTCAATCGTATTTTTATCAATTTTGTACATTTTTCATATTTTGTTATTTTGGAAATTTAGTCAATTTTGCTATTACTGTCAATATTCTAATTGTTTTAAAATTTGGTCTCATAAGTCAGTTTTAACAAAAATTATCATGTACTTTTCAATAGTGATTAAATTCATAAAAATTAATCGGTGAAATTGTCCCGTTAACAAATTGAGAATAATTCCAAAATTTAAAATTTAATAAAATTGACAAAAATGACCCAATGGTAAAATGACAACATTAACAAAAATTGTCAAAATTCACGAAATCAATAATTTATTGGACTCATTGTTACCGCATCGTATTTTACGATTGAAATTTACTGAATTATTTTTCCAATATTCTCGTTTTTTCACTTCAGACGTTGAATTATTTGAAACACATGGTTGGGCATCTTTATTTTTAATTGTACGTATTCTTTTTTTTAAGTTACCATATGCTGTTATTCCAAAAAGAGTACAAAGTACAGAGTAGATAAATTGAAAAAAACTTCTTGAAAATCAGTATAATGTAAACAATATAACTTTTCTTAGAGAAGCTTCTTGTATTCCATTGTTTTAAAAAATTGTAGATATTGATAAAACACATAGCTTTCCTGAATACTCAATGCTGTTTTTTGAATTACATTTTAGTGTTGACCATTGTTTATATTGAAAAGAACCCATTTCATGAAAATATCGTATGTTGTGGGCGGCCTCGGACATTCTTCATGGACCTTCCACTGGAGAAACCACTTCTAACGTCTCATTTATAAAAGCTTACTTGTCATGTCTCACTTCTCACGTCTCGTTTCTCACGAAATAAGACGTGATAAGTGATTTCTCACGTCTTTTTTCTCATGTCTCTTGTCTCACGTTTCTTTTCTCATGTCTCATGTCTCATGTCTCATGTCTCATGTCTCATGTCTCATGTCTCATGTCTCATGTCTCATGTCTCATGTCTCATGTCTCATGTCTCATGTCTCATGTCTCATGTCTCATGTCTCATGTCTCATGTCTCATGTCTCATGTCTCATGTCTCATGTCTCATGTCTCATGTCTCATGTCTCATGTCTCATGTCTCATGTCTCATGTCTCATGTCTCATGTCTCATGTCTCATGTCTCATGTCTCATGTCACAAGTCTCATGTCTCATGTCTCATGTCTCATGTCTCATTTCTCATGTCTCATGTCTCATGTTTAAGGACTCAGGTCTCAGTTTTCATGTCTCAAGTCTTAGGTCTCATGTCTAAGGCTTTAGGTCTCAAGTTTCAGGTCTAAAGTCAAAGTCTGTTTTTCATGTCTCATTTCTCAATTCAGCAATCTCAAGTTTCATGTTTAAGGTTTCAGGGCTCAAGAGTCTAGTCCCATGTCTCATGTCTTATGTCTCATGTTTAAAGTCTGAGGTCGAATATCTCAGATCTCAGGTCTCACAAAGCATCAACTTTAAAAAGTGTTTTCCGTTGAAAAGGACTTTTCGGGGATATTTTCTTTCAAATACCTTGCGAAAACGAAATGATCAAAGTAGGTAGCGATTTGGGAAGGACATGCGTGACAGTCAACCTGTATAAATCCTACGATCCAAGGTCATTACATTACTAGGTTCTCTGACTTCTACAGTAAGTAGGCGTGGAGAGCGCGGTGAAGTGGGGTGATGCTCGTTATGTTTGTTTACAAGTTAGCAGTGTGCTGAAAAGAGAAGGCAAGCTTAGGTCTCAATTGTTCTATGGATTAAAAGTAAACAAACGCAACGAAGCAATCAACATGGCTGATGCTGAAATTTGAGAGATCGTATCACCTTCTATGTACCCCCCTTGCCTACGATCAATCCTGGGTAACAGTTGGCGAGTTGTTATTACAAGAAATTTCAACATCAAATCATTACGCGGCGCGAAGCTTTTGGTTGTGAAAAAAACCAAACTAACGGAATTTTTTTCTACACTTCCTCCAAGGTAAAAATCCGTTTTTGTTCATCACTATTAAAAAAAATCAATAATATGTTATAACATTTTAAAGGAACTTGGAGTCTTTGTTTTATATCGATATGCCATCGATTTTTGTTTTTATCCTGTCTCCAAACTACGGTACCTGTGCGTAAGGCACTCCAAGGACATGAACCAGCTGGAAAATACGATTCTCGGGTAGCATATTACAGGCGCTTGCTTGAAACTGACTTCCAGATGAGTAATGAAGCATAGCGCAGTTTAGATCGAATCGGTGGCATCTAAATTCTTAGCTTGAAGCGATTTCTACAACAAACAGTCGCAGCCGGTAGCCGGTAGTTGTAAGGAACAACTAACGGCGCGTTCGTAAATTGATTTTTTGGGGTGATGCATCAGTCGATCGATTTGTTTGGTAGATGTCAAATCAGTTTCCAATGCTTTTGCATACGTTTGTTTGTAATTTACGAACGCCAACATCGATAAAATAAATCACTTCGATAGAAAAAATCAATTTACGAACACGCCGTAAAGTGAAATAATAGCTTATATAAAATCAAACCTCTACAAAAAATACGTTCCGCCCTCCGGGTGCCCTACCGGGCTGCAGGTAGCGATTCTATTTTGAGAGATGGGGTTTATTTTGTAATTCTTTTTCTTGTTTTTCAGGTTGTCCTAGAAAAATTCAACTCGTCGAATCCAAATTCTAAATGTTCGTCGATAGTTATTTTGCTACTTGCAGCTGTTGTTATCTCAGCTGGAAAATGCAATAGAATTAGCAAAAGAAAAACAGTAATTAAATATAGTTATGATGCCAAAATATGAACCACTCCAATTATCACATCTGGAGTTTTCCGTATTTAACTACTCAGGCAGCGAGTACCAACCTTGTGGGATGAAAATCCTGGGCTACATGGCTGATTGTATTCTATTGCACTTGGTCCTATCATCATTCGAAATATTGTAAAATGAAACACAATAATAAAAATTATCTAAAAATCTTGTATTTATGCTCGGTGTGTAATGATAAAATTAATTGTGGCAAAAAATGTATCATCAATAAACACGACAACCATACAAAAATATAAACAAGACAACTTGAATTATTAATTGTTTCAATTTATTCGCATTGAACGCATATATTGAAATCAGGAAAATCAATTTGAATCCTAAAAAAAATCTTTTTTGTGAGTCCAATTTGACTCGTGATCTATAAGACCTAAAACAATAGCAATAATTAAAACAAAACAGATTTGAAATCTTGGTTTACACTAAAGGGTGATACGTTCAAAATTTGGTCAATATCAACTTGACGTATTTCTTTCAATTTTGCATTTAAAAAACCTGAATACCCCTCATTTTGAAGGTGTGTGTGTGTGAAGAATGTTGCTCCTATTTTGATTTTGGAATTCACTCTTCAGTTGTCAAAATGCCGTTCAAGGAAGAAGAGCAGCGTATCAAAATTTTGCTTGCGCATCGCGAAAATCAGAGTTACTCGCACGCAAAGCTGGCAAAATCGCTAAAATTTACCAAATCAACTGTTACAAATGTAATTCAAGTGTTTGGGGAACGTTTGTCGACAGCCAGGAAGTCTGGATCGGGGGAAATCGAAAACCGGAAGCCGCTGAGACGACAAAGAGAGTTGCCGGTAGTTTCAAGCGAAACCCTAACCTCTCTCTCCGAGATGCCGCAAATAAGCTGGGTGTATCGTCTACAACCGTGCATCGAGCCAAAAAACGAGCCGGACTATCGACTTACAAGAAGGTAGTGACTCCAAATCGCGATGATGAACAAAATACGACGGCCAAAGCGCGATCCCGGAGGCTGTACACGACGATGCTGACGAAGTTTGACAACGTGATAATGGACGACGAAATCTACGTCAAAGCCGACTACAAGCAGCTTCCGGAACAGGAAGTTTATACGGCAAAAAGAAGGGGGAAGGTAGCAGATATTTTCAAGATATTTTTCATGAAACTTTCAAAGTTCGCGAAGATATATCTGGTTTGGCAAGCCATCCATACCTGTGGCTTGAAAAGCAGCATTTTCATAGCTTCCGGGACTGTCAACCAAGAAATTTACGTGAAAGAGTGTTTGAATAAACGTCTGCCGCCTTTCCTGAAGAAAACGGTTGTTACGTACTGTTTTGGCCGGATTTGGCATATTGCCATTACGGTAAAAAAAGCCATGGAGTGGTACGCCACCAACAACGTGCAGGTGGTTCCCAAGGACAAGAACCCTCCCAACACGCCAGAGCTCTGCCCAATTGCAGTGATTGAAAAGATTGTTATCTTAAATTGCAAGAATAAATAAACAACAAACAAAACAATTGAGAAATACTGGGCTATTGTCAAGCGGAACCTAAAGAAGACCAAAAAAAACTGCTAAGGACGAGCAGCAGTTCAAGGCAAACTGGCTTTCTGCATCGAAGAAGGTGGACAAGGTGGCTGTACAAAATCTGATGGCAGGGGTTAAGCGTAAGGCCCGGCAATTCGGATTTGGAAAAGCGGAAGCCTAACTGAATATTTTTCCTGAATTTTATACTAATTAGATTTTTTAAATAAACGATTTCAACGATTTACACGCGTTTTCCCTTCACCAAATTTTGACCGTATCGCCCTTTACAAAACAACATGAATTACAAAAAAGGGCCCTAAGGGTTTTATATAATAACAATTACATCAAAAGTATTTAAGAACGATCTTAATACATTGTAATTCCCTTAAATAAACAGGCGGACCAGCCTTGCCAGACTTAATATCATTTAACCACTCACGGAAATTATAATGTTTGCAACGGCTTACCCTCATCAACACAGATCGATCGAAGGGTGGATGCGACTTAAGCGATTCCGAGCGAATCGAGAAAGCAGCATTCAGTCTATCTTGTATTATGCCTTCAACCTAACCATTTCCAAACAATTTTGCTGTTGTCGATTGATTGTGTGCATGCAAAACTTTCCAATTAGCCGATACTCTGTTTACAATACGTTCTCTTCTTGTTCTTGTGCTCTTCGGTTTCTTCTTGCAGGACTGGTGCATCGGATTGCACATCCTGCTCCATTACCTGATGCTGGTCAACTATTTCTGGATGTTTTGCGAAGGGCTCCACCTACATCTGGTGCTGGTAATTGTAAGTATTTCTATGGTGATGACTAACTAATATCGTTTGCCTTTACTGCGCTTTGGATACTATCCCATGTTAAGTAGGAACGATAAGGCGATAAGAATTTTAAACTAATTGTCGGGAAATATAATTTAACCGTTTGAGGATTTCCGATAAATATTGCAGCTGACTATTAAACGAAACGCAATTTATAGAAAAAAAATCCTCGAGCTGACCGGAAGTGGTTCTTTTGCTATAAAATGTACATATAGGGGATAGGTTTCCTAAATAGGCCTATCGGGTTAAATGACCCTACGGCTGTTTGATGAAATGGCTGACTAGACAGCTTATCTGACCAATGCATTTTGAGGGTGATACGCTTAGAACATAAGGCAAGAAAGAATTTTATGAATTTACAAAGTCAAAAAAATTTAAAAAATCATACAAGGTTTTGATACATTTTGATGTAATATTTCGACTTTAAAAAATTATACGTAAAAAAGCTTAAAATAAAAACTAGGATGGTTTTTGTTTCTTACTCAAATGAACTTAAGAAATTAAACATATTTCAGCTTTTGTGGAGGTTTAATATTGATTGTATAGTGGAATAATAGAGTGTTTTTGTATGCCCCTATCATGTTTGTTAAATGCCTCCATCCAAAAATAACAGGTTAAATAGAATAAATAAATGATTTTTTTCATTGAACCTTCAAATCTAAGCTCTGAATAACATCTTAAGAGAGAATTGAAGATCCAAAAACAGATTTGATAAAGTTTTTCGCATGGATGAACTGCCTCCATGGTATGGCAACCCTAACTTTTGTTTTTTTTTTCCATAAAATTATAATATACATAGATTTTTATAAAACTTCAGCTTTATCGTACGGAAATTATTACTTTCTAGCAGTTTTAATGAAATTTTACGGAAATATTTCCAAAAAAACAGAAATTTTGTTCAAAACATAAATAGGCGTATTTAGCCCGCACGGTTTGATGTTCGGCATTTTAGACAACACTTATAATAAAATCGTTTTCTTGGAAATAGAAGAAAATTTCAACATACAAATTACTCCAATGTATAGAAAACAGATGCCTGCACACGTGTATATAGTTTTTGTACACATATTCGATGTGATATTTGATTAAATCAGTGTTCTGCTTAATAGGCGCATATAGCCCGCTCCTCCCCTACACAGGCAAATTTTTCCCTACAGCATCAGCTCCGCATTGTGGGTGGTTTGGTAATTCAATGCAAAAAAGAGGTCACTTCCTTATCAGCTGCACACCACAACATATACACACGGTCGAACTGACGGACGACAGATATCCGCCAACATTGGGCCGACATTGAAAACCGGAAAGTCGTCGTCGTCGTCGCAAGGCTCAGCTCTGCTGGTTAACCTACCGTGTCGTCGTTTGTCACCTGTTGCAACTTCTTGATAACGAAATTTAGATGTGCCAGCCAGCCACCAAACCCAAGTACGGAGCCATGCCAAAAGCCGGATGGGAGAGGCCACTAGCCGAGTTTAGATTTCCGCCTACAATCGACGACGGCAAGAATGGTTATGGATTGTGGTGGTAGATGGAAATGAATTTTCCTTTCTTCGAAGGAAATATGTGGGCTGTGCAGGTTCTCACTCAGTCATTGCCCACTTTAAACTCATTATCGAGATTTTAGAACCCACACAAATGCACTTATTTTTAAATATAACTAAAACATTGATATTTAGGAAATTGGCTTGATCAAAAATTTCTTATTCATACATGAAAGGTTGCATTTTGAATCTCTTACACGTTGCGGGCCAAATAAAGATACATATCTGTGGTGCCGATCGATGCCTTTTGAGTCATCAAGCATCACTAATCACCAGGGCCGTAGGAAGAACCGCCTCATGGGGGTGGGGGGGGGGGTCTTTGATAACAATTTTTTTCCTATAACATTTTTGCTTGAACATTGCATACACACGTGAAAATAGTATATGTTCTGAGTACTTATGACTCAAGTTAAAGTTATTTTGCATGACAAGTTATTTAATTTTTAGAATAAGTCCTAGGAGATGCCATTTTTTCATGAAGCTTTAAAAAATATAGGTACTTGTGATTTAGCTCAGTTGGTAAATCAGTTGCCTTCTGAGCTGATGTCAGTGAGTTTGAGCCGAAGAGTAAACATCGTACACAGTTGTTCCAGATAAGTGATTGGTGTGCCAACTGCATTGTTGAGGAAAGTCGCGAATAGCGCAATGATGTAGGAACTACTATCATAATCGAAAGAAAAAAAAAGGATTTTGAACGCTCCATTAAGAAAAAAAAAAACTTTTTTACTCATTACATGAGGGAGATAATTCTTTTGAACCACAAGAATAACAATTTTAAGCATGGGTGAAAATGTATCAGATATTCAGCAATAAAAGTAAAAAATTAGGTTAACTGTTAAAATAAGGTTTATTTTTTACTTTTGTAAACTCGATTAAAAATTAAGATTTAATTTAAAACCATTGATTTCGAAGGTTGAAGAATCTGCAATATATGTAAATAATGTTAAATAAAATTACCAGCTGAAATTTTACCTAAGAATAAAAAACAAGTTCAAAAATTATCATTAATTTTTTTTTTATTTCATAATTATAATCCTGTGATCCTGTGAAAATTTAAATCTAGATTTTTGAAAATACACATTCTTTGAAATGAATCTACATCTTATTTTTTATGTGTGATTTTCATCCGGTTTGTGTTTCCTAACTGACTTTGATTGAATTTTTATTATTTTTAAACCAAGATTCAAAGTTATGAAACTGCGATCTCCTCCAGTTTGAATAGGTACTTAATGTAATTTATGCATTGATATTTTGATATTGATAAAAAACTTAAATTTGAGCTAAATCTGGGTACAAACCTGGGATTTATTTCCTAGTCTGAATTCTGCATTTTGAACCCAAAATCAAATCCTTAATCTAAATTCCAGATAACAAATCCTAAGAATTTGAAACCAAAATGCGAAATTTGTATCAGAACTGTTAACCAGAAATCTTTTATTTGATTCTAAATTTATGGTTTTCAATATGATTTTTTTTCAATTATTTATTCGTAATTGAACTTGTAAATTTAAACAACATTTTGAATAATGAAATTGTTTCACATTTTTCAAATCTGAACTTTCTTATGTTTCAACTTTGCATAAAAATTAAGGAAAAAAAATTCAGATCCAAATCTAAAAACCCGATTTAATACACTTAACAGTGGATTGGAGCCTTTCTAACAGAGTGTAAGTTATATTTGGAAATATATAAAATAATATAGAACACACATGATAGATTCCTTCCCTCTGCATCATATAAGTATGATTTCAGATATTCAAACACGAAAAATTCCGATCTCAATATAAAAAAATGATGCATAGTACGTTTTTTGGGGAAAAGCGAACTGGTATGTAAGGAGTTCATTTTATGTATGGAAAGAATGGTATTTAAACAGTTGAATTTCCTAGATTTATAACACGCTGAAATGGTGCCGTGGTAGCAACCAGAACTTTCACGATGCTGGTCATGGTTCGAATCTTACTGTTTTTTTATGCTTTTTTTACTGAATATGTAAAACCAACTACAATATTGATGGATAGCCGTGACACGTGGCCTAGCATGATACCTTTTTTAGAGCTCAACCATGCATAAAAGAAAAAATTCTCACAAAAGGAGGGGAAAGTAATATGACTATTAAATGATTAATCTCATTCTGGAAACTAAATCTGAAATCTTATTCTGATTCTAAAGTTTGAATTTTGAGTTACAACACTTAGTCTAATATTTGAATATAATTTCCAATTTCAAATTCCAGGTTGATCTTTAATCCGAATTCTTAATCAGAATTCTAAATCTGAATCTAAATTCTGAATCTGAACTCAGAGTTTGAATTATGAATCTGAATTCTGAATTCAAATTCAGAATTAAGATTTTAGAATTAAGAATTTAGAATTCAAATTCAGAATTCAGAATTCAGAATTCTGAATTCTGGATTCTGAATTCTGAATGCTGAATTCAAAATTCAAAATTCTGAATTTTGAATTTTGAATTTTGAATTCCTAATTTGAATTCTGAATCTAAATTCTAAATCTGTATTCTGTATCTGAATTCTGTATCTGAATCTGGAATCTGGATTCTAAATCTGAATCTGAATTCTAATTCTGGGTTCTGAATCTGAATTCTGAATCTGATAAAGATGGATAGAAAAATGAAGAGAAAAGAGCAAAAGAACATTTTTGCAAGGAAAACTTATAAACGCACACCATACTTTACCCCGCAACATCAATCATTATAAATTTTCAATTCCGATATTCTTTCTCCAAGAATCTAAATTTTCACCGATATGCTGAAAATAAATTTACAAAAATCTGAATTCTGAATCTGAATTCTGAATCTTAATTCTGATTGTGAATTCTGAATTTGAATTATGAATCTGAATTCTGAATCTGAATTCTGAATCTGAATCTAAATTCTGAATCTGAATTCCGAATCTGAATTCTGAATCTGAATTCTGAATCTGAATTCTGAATCTGAATTCTGAATCTGAATTCTGAATCTGAATTCTGAATCTGAATTCTGAATCTGAATTCTGAATCTGAATTCTGAATCTGAATTCTGAATTCTGAATCTGAATCTTAATTCTGAATCTGAATTCTGAATCTGAATTCTGAATCTGAATTCTGAATCTGAATTCTGAATCTGAATTCTGAATCTGAATTCTGAATCTGAATTCTGAATCTGAATTCTGAATCTGAATTCTGAATCTGAATTCTGAATCTGATTTCTGAATCTGAATTCTGAATCTGAATTCTGAATCTGAATTCTGAATCTGAATTCTGAATCTGAATTCTGAATCTGAATTCTAAATCTGAATTCTGAATCTGAATTCTGAATCTGAATTCTGAATCACGCGTTTGTTAAAATTGAAATTCCTTTCATCCAAATTTTTTTTATGATTTCGGATTTTACAACTTTTAGTAGTATGGTTTTACCCCTAAAAGTATGCAGCACCCTTAATTTCAGAAAAATGGTGAAAAAAAAGTTTTCACAATACAAAATCGTGTTTTCATGCGTAATGATCTTTAAGTCATCGCAAATTTATCAAAAACTGTGAAAATTAGTATTCTGGAAGAAACAATTTCAGAATTGAAAATTGATAAAGATGGGTAGAAAAGTGAGGAAAAAATTTACGTATGATGAAAAAAGTGAAAGAACATTTTTGCAAGGAAAACTTATTAACGTACACCATACTTTACTTCGCAACATCTTCATCAATTTTAAATTCTGATATTCTTTCTCCATGAATCTAAATTTTTCACCAATATGACGAAAATACATTTACAAAAATTGAGTTCTGAATCTAAATTCTGAATTTGAATTCTGAATCTAAATTCTGAATCTGAATTCTGAATCTGAACTCTGAATCTGAATTCTGAATCTGAATCTGAATTCTGACTCTGAATTTTGAATCTGAATTCTGACTCTGAATTCTGAATCTGAATTCTGAATTCTGAATTCTGAATTCTGAATCTGAATTCTAAATCTGAATTCTGAATCTGAATTCTGAATCTGAATTCTGAATCTGAATTCTGAATCTGAATTCTGAATCTGAATCTGAATTCTGAATCTGAATTCTGAATCTGAATTCTGAATCTGAATTCTGAATCTGAATTCTGAATCTGAATTCTGAATCTGAATTCTGAATCTGAATTCTGAATCTGAATTCTGAATCTGAATTCTGAATCTGAATTCTGAATCTGAATTCTGAATCTGAATTCTGAATCTGAATTCTGAATCTCAGTTGACGATCAGATCTCGTAGCAGACGGATGTGTTTTTTGATCAGAAGCTTCAAGCGGTGTTTTTTAAGTCGGGAACTACAGCTTCACGCATAGACAGATTCTATGTTGACAAACCTTTCTCTAAAAATATTGAAAAACTTGAAACAGTGCCCGTCGCCTTTTCCGACCATCATGCCGTTATTATTTCTGTCAAAGTAGATCCTACTGCTCGATTAAAGGTCAATGGAAAAGGATATTGGAAAATCAACAATATCATAGTGAAAGATGAAGCTGCTAAAAATGACTTTAGAACAGCATATAGTGAACTAAAAAAACGAAGGAAGTACGTTTTAAGTTTTAGCGAGTGGTGGTCTTTTGACGTTAAAAATAAAATTAAACAATTTTTTAGTCGTCGAGCTATTAACCTAAATTTACACAATAGACAGCAAAAAGAAATTTTATTCAAAGAGTTTTTCGATCTTCATGAATTACAAAAAAAAGGAGATGATGTTTCTGAACAATTATCGATTGTTAAATCAAAACTGGTCGATGCCGAACAAACTCGTTTGAATAGTTACGGGAAACGTTTTCAGGCACCTACCTTGCTAGAAAACGAAAAGATGGGTTTGTATCAAGTTTCACGCATGCTGAAAAATAAATCATCACCCCTGCCAAATTATTTGAAAAGTGACGGACATATCTTGAATGAACCATCAGAAATTAAATCCTACATTCATAAACACTTTCAACAGCTATTTAGTGAGGACAAAAATATAACAAACGATTACCAAGCTTTGAATTCAATCACAAAAACCCTTCCTCCTGATGCACAGGAAAGTCTTCAAGCTACAATTAATGAAAGTGAGCTTTTGAGAGTCATTGAAAAGGCTACTAAGAAAAAAGCACCCGGTCCTGACGGTATAACCTACGAATTTTATGAAGTAATGTTCGATATTCTGAAAGAAGATCTTTTAAAGCTATTTAATGGACTATTATCAGGTAATCTACTACCAATGGAAAACTTTTCGGATGGCATTATAAGCCTTATTCCAAAAACCGGTTGCAGGAATTCTATCAATAATTACAGACCCATATCCTTGCTTAATACTGATTATAAATTATTTATGAAAATAATTGCTGCTCGAGTTGCTACGTGTATTGAGTCAATAATGGGGAAAGAGCAAACGGCATGTAGGCCTGAAGGATCTTGTATTGACATATTTGACGCAATAAGAACTTTGATTGTTAGAGCAAACCAGTCTAAGAATTTTAAGATCGCATTGTTAAGTGTTGATTTGGAGAAAGCATTTGACTGTGTCAGTCACAAACGATTATGGGAGGTTTTGACAAAATACGGATTTCCACCAGCAATCGTCGAATGTTTACAGAACTTGTACCGTCACGCCTCTTCTCGAGTGATCTTCAATGGTTATCTAACAAATTCATTTAAAATTTCGAGATCTGTTAGACAAGGATGCCCGCTCTCTATGTTACTGTTCTCTATGTATATTGAACCCTTAATAAGACAGATTAATGAAAACATCATGGGAGTTCTTGTTGACGATGTGTTCATGAAAATTTTCGGGTATGCAGATGATTTGACAATAATCATACGGAATGATCTCGAATTTTCCAAAGTTGTGGAAATCATTAGAAGATTTTCAGTTGATGCTGGAATCAAACTGAACTTGCAAAAAACTGGATTTATAAGAATAAATAATTGTCATTTTGGGCCACAATTAATAAAAGAAGTCAGCGAATTTAAAGTCCTTGGGATGATAGTCTCGACAGTTTGGAATCAGATAGTAGACAAAAACTTTACCTCACTTATTTCGAAAGTTAAATCAACCATGAATGTTTACAAAGCTCGAAGATTAAGTCTTGTTGAAAAAGCCTTGATAGTTAATACATTTCTGCTGTCTAAAATTTGGTATCTGTCCCATGTCATACCTCCAAAAAATAAGCATTTGGCTGAACTGAGAATGTTGATAGGAGATTTTCTTTGGAGTCATCATAAATTATTCAGGGTGGAGCGAGCCCAATTATATCTGGATAAAGACCGAGGAGGTTTGCAATTATTAGATCCTGAATCTCAGTGCCAATCATTATTTATTCGAAATCTCCTTTTGACAAAAACAAATACAGCTGAGCACTATCTGTTGAAGTCATCCAACCTTAAAAATTTCAGTTTTAATGGTAGAAAATGGATTGATATTGCTAAAATAGTTAAAAACCAATCTGATCTCGAAAGAAACAAGCAAATATACAGATTTTTGCTTCTAAAAAAAGAAATAAATGTTAAAATCGAGCAAAAGTTTTCTGGTTTAAGATGGAGTAACATTTGGAGGAACATAGGAAAAAATTATTTGACAACAAAAGCAAGATCCACATTATACGAAATATTCAATGATGTTTATCCGAATAGAATCAAAATGTATAATTTCAACGTAGCAAATGTTTCCAACTACTTATGTGAAATATGTCAAGAAGATGATTCAAATTCTCATAGAATCAAATTTTGTGCTAATTCTCATCTTATATGGAACTGGATATCCAAATTAATTCGTTGTAGATTGAAGATACGAGTTGATGATCCAGAAGATATTTTATGTACAGACATTGATGATACAAAACACAATGAAAAAACAGCATTATGGCTTGTAGCAGAAGCTATTAATTATAACATGTTTAATTATAAATACCCTAGTTTATACGTATTTCAAAAACATATAAGAGAATTCCGATGGAACAACAGGGAATTATGCAAACAGAATTTCAGCACATGTATAAATGTATGTTAGAGAGGATAGAATTGTGAAGAAACTAGAGTATAATGTTAAATAGTGTAATTTAGTTTTAAGATGCACGAGAAATAAAGAACTTTTTGGTTAGTAAAAAAAAAAAAAAAAAAAAAATCTGAATTCTGAATCTGAATTCTGAATCTGAATTCTGAATCTGAATTCTGAATCTGAATTCTGAATCTGAATTCTGAATCTGAACTCTGAATCTGAATTCTGAATCTGAATTCTGAATCTGAATTCTGAATCTGAATTCTGAATCTGAATTCTGAATCTGAATTCTGAATCTGAATTCTGAATCTGAATTCTGAATCTGAATTCTGAATCTGAATTCTGAATCTGAATTCTGAATCTGAATTCTGAATCTGAATTCTGAATCTGAATTCTGAATCTGAATTCTGAATCTGAATTCTGAATCTGAATTCTGAATCTGAATTCTGAATCTGAATTCTGAATCTGAATTCTGAATCTGAATTCTGAATCTGAATTCTGAATCTGAAATCTGAATCTGAATTCTGAATCTGAATTCTGAATCTGAATTCTGAATCTGAATTCTGAATCTGAATTCTGAATCTGAATTCTGAATCTGAATTCTGAATCTGAATTCTGAATCTGAATTCAGAATCTGAATTCTGAATCTGAATTCTGAATCTGAATTCTGAATCTGAATTCTGAATCTGAATTCTGAATCTGAATTCTGAATCTGAATTCTGAATCTGAATTCTGAATCTGAATTCTGAATCTGAATTCTAAATCTGAATTCTGAATCTGAATTCTGAATCTGAATTCTGAATCTGAATTCTGAATCTGAATTCTGAATCTGAATTCTGAATCTGAATTCTGAATCTGAATTCTGAATCTGAATTCTGAATCTGAATTCTGAATCTGAATTCTGAATCTGAATTCTGAATCTGAATTCTGAATCTGAATTCTGAATCTGAATTCTGAATCTGAATTCTGAATCTGAATTCTGAATCTGAATTCTGAATCTGAATTCTGAATCTGAATTCTGAATCTGAATTCTGAATCTGAATTCTGAATCTGAATTCTGAATCTGAATTCTGAATCTGAATTCTGAATCTGAATTCTGAATCTGAATTCTGAATCTGAATTCTGAATCTGAATTCTGAATCTGAATTCTGAATCTGAATTCTGAATCTGAATTCTGAATCTGAATTCTGAATCTGAATTCTGAATTCTGAATCTGAATTCTGAATCTGAATTCTGAATCTGAATTCTGAATCTGAATTCTGAATCTGAATTCTGAATCTGAATTCTGAATCTGAATTCTGAATCTGAATTCTGAATCTGAATTCTGAATCTGAATTCTGAATCTGAATTCTGAATCTGAATTCTGAATCTGAATTCTGAATCTGAATTCTGAATCTGAATTCTGAATCTGAATTCTGAATCTGAATTCTGAATCTGAATTCTGAATCTGAATTCTGAATCTGAATTCTGAATCTGAATTCTGAATCTGAATTCTGAATTCTGAATCTGAATTCTGAATCTGAATTCTGAATCTGAATTCTGAATCTGAATTCTGAATCTGAATTCTGAATCTGAATTCTGAATTCTTAATCTGAATTCTGAATCTGAATTCTGAATCTGAATTCTGAATCTGAATTCTGAATCTGAATTCTGAATCTGAATTCTGAATCTGAATTCTGAATCTGAATTCTGAATCTGAATTCTGAATCTGAATTCTGAATCTGAATTCTGAATCTGAATTCTGAATCTGAATTCTGAATCTGAATTCTGAATCTGAATATGAGTTCTTTCGGGGTGAATTTTTCGGCTATCAGTCAACTTAAATAGCAAAGACGACTATTTATTTAAGATCCAACGTTTCGATCCTTATAGGATCATCATCAGGGACCTAATACACACTCGTCGTGATCAGATAAAAAATCAGTTGGAAAGTGAAAGTGAAAACTGTGTGACAACTTTCAGATGCTGGTGAATATAAATCCAAAAATTGTAGGACAAAACGGTTTTTCAACCGCAAAACTTTGTACACAGTAAGTGAACACAACATTTATTCCAACAATATCCAAATTAATTTGAAAAATATTGTAACAGATATACAAGACAGCTTTATCTGATCAGCCGAATCAATCCAAAACAAAAAGACGACATTTTTTCGGTAAGCAATTTCATAATTAATGAACTAGTTTATAAAACGGTGTTAACATATAATAAAATTACAGTCCCTGATGATGATCCTATAAGGATCGAAACGTTGGATCTTAAATAAATAGTCGTCTTTGCTATTTAAGTTGACTGATAGCCGAAAAATTCACCCCGAAATAACATATTTAACAGTCGAAAATCGATACCGGAATATGAGTTCTGAATCTGAATTTTGAATTCTGAATTCTGAATCCTGAATTCTGATTCCTAAACCTGTATTCTGAATTTGAAAACTGAATCTGAATTCTGCATCTGAAATTGAATCTAAATTATGTATGAGTATGTAGAAATGAAAAAAAAAACATAAATTCATTCTTCAACACGGGTTAAAAAACGAGGGTCATAAAATCTTCATATAAATTCCCCCCCAACGCAGTTTTCTGTACGGCTCTGCATTTTGTTGACACCCGGCATGGCTATAGACACTATAATTTCATATATGAAATTATAGTGTCTATAGGCATGGCGGACTCTGAAGGAAACGCCCATCCGCCATTTGCTGCATTGAAAAGCAAGAAGTGTAAGATATAAACACTGTTGCCGTATTTGCCCCAGCAGACTGAGAAACTGCCCAGACCACGGTGCGTCTTAGTAATGCCTTTTACCTATTTGAGTTTGAGCCACTCCTATTCAAGCGTGCCGATGGTTTATTGGATAGCGTTGGCGACTTGGGATCTGAAGGTTTTTGGTTCGATTCCCGAGTCAATAAATTTTAATTTTTTATTTCGATTATCTCCAATTCATAAATGATTGCTGGTGCTGCTGCTTCGAGGCGCCACTAGCAACTTTTTTTTTATGCCATAATAAGTATGATATGTATTTGGTAATGAAAACGGTTTCAACTATTTTGTTTTTTTCCCGTTTTTGAAAGGGTTGTGTAGAAAAAAATGCATTCTTTTGAGACTAAAATCATTTTAATTGTGCAGCCCAGTTTCGCAAAAACGTTCTTGACATTTTTAAAATGGCACATACAAATCTACGGACATCAACAGAACTCGTCGAGCTGAGTCGATAGGTACCTATAAAGGTATGTCTAAGACCCATAATTAATGATCTCTCAAATCGACCGATAACCAAACCTTTCTGTTAGAAAGGCAAAAAGGTACCAAACCATGACTAGTAAGTTTTTTTGAGGGAAAGCGAACTGGCATTTTAGGAGTTTGTTTTATAGGAGGAAGGACTGGTATTTAAAATGTTTAATTCTCTTTGATATCGTAAGTTGACGTGGAGTTGTGGTAGCGTTCCAAACTCTCGTGCAGCTGGTCTCAAGTTTGATTCTTGCTGATTTATTTTTAAATTTTTTTCAACTCGATAGATCAAACCAACTACAGTGTTGATGGCTAGCGGTTACGCGTGGCTTGGATGATACCTTTTTTAGAGCTCAACCATGCGTAATACAAAATATTCCCACAAAACCTCCCCTACCCTATTCAGAATCTGAATTTTCAATCTGAATCTGAATTTTGGATATGAGTTCTTAATCTGAATTCTTAAGATATTTTAAGAAAAGTTAACCGCCGTTCATTGATTTTTGTAAATTTGTGTTTCGGCATACCGGTGAAAATTTATGTTCTTGGAGAAAAAATGTCAGAATTGAAACTTGATAAAGATGAATAGATAGTGAGGAGAAAATTTACAGATGTTCTGATGAATCTAAATTTTACATCTACATTCAGAATTCTGAAATTTAAATTCTGAATCTCAATTATGTATGAGTATGCTGACATGATCAAGTATGGTTAAAAAAAAACAAGGTCTAAAATCTTCGAATTAATTCCCCCCAACGCAGTTTTCTGTACGGCTCTGCTTTTTGTTAATGCCCGAACATAGGTCTCTGAAGGGAAGGAAACGGTAAGCCGCCATTTGCTGCATTGAAAAGCTAAACGTGTTAATTATATTTTCCGCTGTTGCCGTATTTGCACCAGCAGACTGAGAATCTGCCCAGAAAACGGAGCGTCTTAGTAATACCTGTAACCCATTTCAGTTTTAGCGTCTGAATCTTAAGCGTACCAATAGCCTATTGGATAGCGTTGGTGTCTTATAAGATGAAGGTTTTGGAATCGATTCTCATGACGGAATTTTTATTTTTTTGATATCATCAATATAATCGAATAATTGCTGGTGCTGCTGCTTCGAGGCGCCACTAGAAACTTTTTTTTTATGCCATAATTTGTATAATATGTATTTCGTAAAAAACTTGTTTCAACTATTTTGTTTTTTTCCCGTTTTTGAAAGGGTTGTGTAGAAAAAAAATGCATTCTTTTGAGACTAAAATCATTTTAATTGTGCAGCCCAGTTTCGCAAAAACGTTCTTGACATTTTTAAAATGGAACATACAAATCCACGGACATCAACAGAACTCGTCGAGCTGAGTCGATAGGTACCTATAAAGGTATGTCTAAGACCCATAATTAATGATCTCCCCAATCGACCGATAACCAAACCTTTCTGTAAGAAAGGCAAAAATGTTTTGAAATTTATTATTTTTTCTTTTCATATTCCGAAATTATGAGTTTCGAATCTTAAAAATTCATCATATTTTAGATTGAAATGCATCACCAAGGTTCGAAGCAGGATTCTTTAACAAAGATGATGCAAACTGAAAATCAAGAACAATAACTTACTAAATATTTTTCCGCATGCATCTGGGCTGGGAAAATTCAGGCAATTTTATTTCAAACCCTTGCGAAATGAGGACATATTGTTTCATAACTTTCCAATAAATCTGGCCAATATGAATGCGAATTAATTGAATGATTAATGGCATTTCGGTGAACTATACATTCTTATAGGAAGAATATCAAATGAAAGTAATGAAAATTATAGACGGATAGATTAGATTAGGAAGCATGAAAGGTGTTGAAAATGAGCCAAGAGCGTGATTTGAGAAAACTTATTGCCGCACAAGACCATTTGTCCCACATCGTATTATTGTCTAGAAGAAGCAAAGTCGATAGGCTGACTTTGCATTGATCTATACAATGATACATGGATGGATCGGAGCACGTGTTTTTCGTACCCCGTACCCCCTCGTACCCCCCAATAAGTTTTCTCAAATCACGCTCTTGGCTCATTTTCAACACCTTTCATGCTTCCTAATCTAATCTATCCGTCTATAATTTTCATTACTTTCATTTGATATTCTTCCTATTAGAATGTATAGTTCACCGAAATGCCATTAATCATTCAATTAAATCATAAAACCAGCGGTGACAATCTGTTAACACAGAATGCGAATTACAGAATTATTCCATTGAAATAAAAAAAAAAAATACGTGGAAAACTGTTTTTATTTAATAGAAACACATCAGTCGTTTCAGAATCATATTTTCAAAAAAATCGTTTATGTTTATTTTGGCAAAATTTGTTTAAAACAAATTATTTGGACGCAAGATACACAATTTTAATTTTCGTTTGATTTTGCAAATTGAGTGAGAAATTCTGGTCAGAATCCGGACAATCTGGTAAGCTTAGTCAAACTTCATTGGGATTCAATATTTGGTACTGAATTACTACATATCAACAAGTGAGAAATTTTATGAAAAACTGATGTAGAAGTGTGGTCCTGGAATGAGATTTTGTGGTTTTGGAGTCGAGATAATTACACTAATGTTACTCATTAATCATTTAAGTTGTTCATCAAAAAAATGATAAGAAATTTCAAATATAATGTTCAGACAAAAAACTTCTCTTGGCATTTTTGGACCTTCATGGGGGGGGGGGGGGGGGGGGTTTAACCCCCAAACCCCCCCCCCCCCCCCCGTTCCTACGGCCATGCTAATCACTAATCACTAATCGTACTTCCACAGCCAGAACTTAAGTCTGAATCCCGAAGAATAACAAAACGAAGGGCCATGTGTTGGAAGCACGCTAAAAAGTGCTTCTTGATGATAGTGGGAGTATCATCCTTCTTTCAACGGCTGGAAATGAGTTATTTTGTACCCAGAAATCGTAAAACAAGACATAGAATCAGTGTGTATTATTTAAATACTAATAATTTCAATCCTTTATAGTCAGTCTTTTTAATCCTTTATAAACTCTACTGTTTTGGAATTCTGTGTTCCATAATTTGTGGTCGTCGGCCAAGGATAAAGCGCCTTTAATCGCTCTTGAAAATTAAAAAGAACAAAAAACATGGATAAATAGAGCACAAAACCTTCCGAGGTCTTTGAGAACTCGAAAGGTTTTATTAAGAAATTTAGTCAGATACAAAGGTAATTGACATATTGAGTTTCTTGTAAATTTGAATAATTAGACCCATTGGAAATAAATTATTTCTGGCAATCTTAAAAATATGTTTAAAAAGTTCTGTAAGCCTAAATAATTATCAAGGATACTTATCTCAATGCAGCTGCATTCCTCAAAACTGTACCTATCCGTTTTCCAGATAGTGCCATGCCATTTAAAAAGATCCCCTACCTACCTAAGGGTCCAGCGCCGATTGACCGGCGCATAGGGCTGAGATAAAAGATCTCCACTGCTGGCGATCCGGAGCCAGCGTCTTCACTTGCTGCCAGCCAAGGTTCTCGTCAACTGTGCGGATTTCAGCGGCTTGACTTCGCCGCCATGAGCTTTTGGGCCTGCCTCTTCTTCGATGCCCATCTGGATTCCAGTCAAGCGCCTCTCTGCAAATCTCGTTTTCATCTCTTCGCAGCGTGTGCCCAATCCATCTCCACTTAGTTTCCCGAATCTCGATTTCTAGCGCCTTTTGATGACACCGGCGATGAAGTTCTACGTTTGAGATCCAGTTGCCAGGCCACCAAGCGCGGATGATGTACCGCAGGCAGCGATTCACAAAAACTTGCAGTTTTCGCGTCGTCACCACATATGTGCACCAAGTTTCACACCCGTACAGCAATACGGATTTGACGTTTGAGTTGAAGATTCAGATCTTAGTTCGTAGAGAGATCTGGCATGACCGCCAGATGTTTCGGAGACTCGCAAACGCAAATCGGGCTTTTCTGATCCGGGTTTCGATGTCCTTCTTGGTACCACCATCAGGCGTAATCTGGCTACCAAGATACTGGAAGCACTCCACTGTCTCAACCTGTTGTCCAGCTACCACGAAATTGGAACGATTTTCTGTATTGATTTCCATCGTCTTGGTCTTTCCGACATTGATTTTGAGACCTGCTGCCTTGGAGCTTTCGGTGAGGTCGTCGAGTTTGTTCTGCATGTCTTGTTGTGTTTGGGCGAGCAAAACAATATCGTCTGCCAGGTCAAGGTCGTTCAGTTGCTCCATGGTTGAAGGATTCCACGGCAATCCTCGGTTTGGTCTACAGTCAATCGATCCAGTCAAGATCTCATCCATTACGATGAGAAAAAGCAGCGGTGACAAAATACATCCTTGTCTCACTCCAGCAGTTACCGGGATTAGTTCGGACAAGACACCGTCGTGCAAGAAAATGCCTCGTACTGTGCTTCGATGAGATGGACTAGTTTCTCTGGGACCCCTCGTCGTCTAAGAGCAGCCCAGATGTTTTCGTGGTTCAGTCGGTCAAATGCTTTTTCGAAATCAACGAACACCAGCAGAAGAGAGTCCTGGAATTCGTTGATTTGTTCCAGTATTATTCGTAGCGTTGTGATGTGGTCCACACATGATCGTCCGGATCGGAATCCAGCTTGTTGCCGTCGGAGTGTAGCGTCAATTTTCTCCTCGATCCTGTTCAGGATCACTTTGCAGAGTACTTTGAGGGTTGTACAGATCAACGTTATGCCACGCCAGTTACCGCACTCTGTTAGGTCTCCTTTCTTTGGGACCTTTACGAGGATACCCTGCATCCAGTCGGCCGGGAATGTTGCAGTATCCCAAATGTCAGCGTAAAGACGGTGCAACATTTGTGCTGACAAGGCAGGGTCGGCTTTGAGCATTTCAGCAGGAATGCAATCGATTCCAGGCGCTTTGTTGGATTTCATGTCCTTGATTGCCGCTTCTATTTCAGCCAGCGTGGGCGCTTCCGAGTTGACGCCATTAATGCGACTTACTGTGGGCGCCTCGAGCTGCGGGTTCTGTTGGCCATTGCTATTTGTAACTCGGAAAAGTTTATCAAAATGCTCAGTCCAACGCTTGAGCTGATCTGTTCGATCTGTCAGCAGCTGACCTGCTCGGTTTTTCAGCGGAATTCTTGCATTAGTCCTTGCACCACTAAGGCGGCGAGAAATATCATATAATAATCGGATATCTCCAATGGCGACGGCTCTTTCTCCCTCTTCGGCTAGGGAGTTAGTCCAGGCTCTCTTGTCTCGTCTACAAGCTCGTTTAACTGCCTTTTCCAGCTCCGCATATCGTAAGCGGGCGGCTGCTTTGGCTGACCCGATACATGCCTGCTCAATTCCGACTTTCGCCTTTCTCCGATCATCGATCATCCTCCAGGTTTTATCCGACATCCATTCACTTCGTCTTCCACAAACTTTACCGAGAGTACCATGGCTCGTCGTAATAAAGGCATTCTTGATTCCACACCACTGTTCTTCGACTGTTCCGTCTGTCGGCAGCTCCGAGGCTCGGGATTCTAGCTGTTCAACGTATGCCCTTTTCACCTCTGGATTCTCCAACCGGCGGACGTCGTATCGACACCCGACTTTCTCCTCGCGCCGTTGGACACGCGCAACTCTCAGTCGTATCTCGCCAAGGACGAGGTGATGGTCAGTTTTGGACGAGGTTTGTTGCGGACATCAAGGAGGCTCCTTCTCCATTTTCGGCTGATGCAGATGTAGTCAATTTGATTTTCTGTTCGGCCATCTCGGGATACCCAAGTGACCTTATGTGCTGGTCGATGGGGGAAAAGCGATCCACCGATCACCATGTTGTTGTTGCCACAAAATTCTACAAACAGCTCTCCGTTTTCGCTCATCTGTCCTAGACCATGGCGCCCCATGATGCGCTCAAAGTCCTGATTATCGGAGCCAATCTTTGCGTTGAAGTCGCCTAAGTGGATTTGAATGTCACCCTTCGGAATTCTCTCAACCACGCTGTTCAATTGACTGTAAAACTGCTCTTTCTCCTGCAAATCGGCAACGTCAGTTGGCGCATAACACTGGACCATTGTAAGGTTTCTAACCCGTGTTCTGAATCTGGCTACGATTATTCTTTCGTTTATCGATTCCCATCTTATGAGGGCCGCATGGGCCTGCGGGCTTAACAGGAAACCAACTCCTCGTTCCCGAGTAGCATGTTCTCCTCGTATGCCAGAGTAAAGCAGTACTTGCCCGGACTGTGTCTTGTGTTCTCCAGTGTTAGGCCAACGGACTTCGCTCAGTCCCAATATCTCTAGCTTGAGGCGGCTAGCTTGAGCCAGCTTTCCTGGCTGGGCAAGGGTCAAAACATTCCAAGTTCCAATTCTAGTCCGTGTTTTCATGCTAAAAGTCGTTGCCAAAGTTCCAATTCGGTTATTTCTTCTCTCAGTTTCTGTAACAATATAAGGTATCAGGAGCAGTAGGTTGTTAGCCTAAAGTCCCTATCCCGCGATGGGGCTGCCATCTTGGACTTAGCTGGCGGGAGCCGCATTTCATAAATTCAGCCGCTTGCTGCAAGACAGACGCTGTTTGAGCCGCCCCTGACCTGGAGAACAGACGCTCGGTTGTTGTTGCACGCCGCCCCTGACCTGGGGAACAGACGCGTGCGGCCACCTTCTCAGTCTGCATGCGACCAAAGCATCCACCGGGGTTGGGTACCCGATCTCCGCCTTAGGTTACTCGCATCCCAGCCGGTATCACGAGGAGGTAGAGATAGGAGTTGTGAATAAGAGGTGATATGACCACTATGGGGTCTCGTGTTGCACATTATCCACCGTTTACCAGCCAAAAGATCGCCGAAAAAAATCCCAGCATGCCATGAGCTCCCGTTGGCAACCGATAAACAAACGCGGGGCAAACACAACATTAAATCACTTTTCATCAACCGTACTTTATATTTTTTTCCCAAAAACTATTTTTACGGAAGCACATCATTTTAGAACCACATCACAGCAGCAATTTCCAGCACAATATGCACAACAAATGGAAGCCACTTCCGATAATATGATGATAGAATTTTCTGATTGAAATCTCAATGATTGACAGCACTTTACACCACTTTAAATTGATACACCGTGAGTGAACATTTTATTTTCCCGCAATCCTGGATTTTAGATCAAGTTTGAAAACTTACCAATCACTTGTAATTCTTCTTCTCCACACATTTTTTCGTTTCGTTTAACCAATAACCAAGTACTGGTTTGAATCATTTTTATCACATTTTCTTCGGAGCCGTTAATTTTTCCAAAACTTTAGATTATCTTCAACTGTGAATATGCTATGTTTTCGAAGCTTATATTGAATTGTATGGAAGAAGATTTTTTTGCATATTAAATCTTCCAGGAATTTGAAATAGGCTTTAAATAAAGCTGTTTTTCATTTTTTTGCCTAATAAATACTTAAAAGAAGCTAAGTATTCGTGAATACATTGATAAACAAATGATTATATTTTTTTTCAAGTGCATTGTTATTGAAAAACCTTTTCATGAGTACTGAGGATTTGCAACTTTCCCGTAAATTTCTATTCGAATGTGAAATTAAACGCATCATTTATCTGAACGAAATAACAACTGTCTGTATCGCACCCTTAAAGTAGAGCTCACTGTTCTAAAAAATGTGTTCGTTTCTCTTAAAATTCTTCGAAAGCCAGTTAAAGTTAACAGTTTCTGTTGTCGTTTCAAACATTCCCCTGAAATGCTGGAGAAAATTTCTTCGAACCGATCTCCGGCAAATGAGCCTGATTCGTCAAAACCACGATAAAATTAGCATTTTCCCATGTAAACCTATGGCTTGGCTTGGCTGGGCTGTACTGTGGAGAAGGAAAACATGCTGCTGGAAGTACGAAGACTGTCAATCAATTTGCCTCCCGTGAGCTCACAGCGATGACGATGAATGATATTTTAACAACACCCAAAGATGGAAGGAATGAGCTAAGATGAACACGAACAAGAAATTTCAATTATTGTCTAAAACATGAAATTGTGAAACAATAATGGTTTATTACATCACTGTTTATTAAATTTTTCCCAAGAAGGGAATCATCCAAATGAACAATTTATTTAAATATGATTGGCAGTTTATTTCAGCAGCATTTGAGATAAAATGCATCAAGGAAAAAAATTGCAGGATAAATTGTGTCTATCCTTCTGCTTTGTTCAATGATAAATAGGAGAGGGTGGGTTTTATATTCTGTCAATTCCTTTGTCACTTACATTCGTTCAGTCATTCATTCAATATAGTTGATGTTTCTTTGCTTCCAAATGCCCGACATTTATTCGTCCGTTTTCGTTTTGTATCGTTCTGTTATTCCCAATCGTAGGTCTTCATCAAGGATGCCATTGCGATGCGATGGTTTGTCACCATCGGTTGGATATTTCCGGTTCTGTTCGTCGCAACCTATGCAGCGATCCGGAGCAACTACACCACCGATGTGGAGCAGTAAGTTTTTTTTCTTATTCCTGCTGTCCTGTCCATTTACAACATTGTGTCGTGTCTAGCCTTAAGCCAATTGAAATTGTATACCAGATGTATTGAACAAGGCTTCCAAAGTATCACTTCTTACCGAGTAGGCCCTGCATCATGAATGCATCAATCAATAAAAGAAAATTTATCGATTATTGACTAGGTTTGATGTGTTTTCATAAGCTTGCTACGATCCATCTACTTTAAAAAGAATTTTCAAAGGTTTGCTGCAAATTTACAACCTGTGCCTAAAAAATAACAATAATACAATAAAAAGATAATCTGTCAAAATTCGAAAAAATATTACAAATATTTCCAAAAGCTATAAAAAGTATCAACAATGAAAATGTTCAAGAGAATAAGAGAACAATTAGAAAAATAGGAAGCAAATAATGAGCAACAAATTATAATGTCAAAAACAAAAACAATTAATAAATATAAAATGAATCAAAAAAAGCAGAAAAAAAAGACTAAGAAATTAAGGATTTGTAAAAAAAGGCAAGCGAAAAAAATGACAAAAATGACAAAAATGACAAAAATGACAAAAATGACAAAAATGACAAAAATGACAAAAATGACAAAAATGACAAAAATGACAAAAATGACAAAAATGACAAAAATGACAAAAATGACAAAAATGACAAAAATGACAAAAATGACAAAAATGACAAAAATGACAAAAATGACAAAAATGACAAAAATGACAAAAATGACAAAAATGACAAAAATGACAAAAATGACAAAAATGACAAAAATGACAAAAATGACAAAAATGACAAAAATGACAAAAATGACAAAAATGACAAAAATGACAAAAATGACAAAAATGACAAAAATGACAAAAATGACAAAAATGACAAAAATGACAAAAATGACAAAAATGACAAAAATGACAAAAATGACAAAAATGACAAAAATGACAAAAATGACAAAAATGACAAAAATGACAAAAATGACAAAAATGACAAAAATGACAAAAATGACAAAAATGACAAAAATGACAAAAATGACAAAAATGACAAAAATGACAAAAATGACAAAAATGACAAAAATGACAAAAATGACAAAAATGACAAAAATGACAAAAATGACAAAAATGACAAAAATGACAAAAATGACAAAAATGACAAAAATGACAAAAATGACAAAAATGACAAAAATGACAAAAATGACAAAAATGACAAAAATGACAAAAATGACAAAAATGACAAAAATGACAAAAATGACAAAAATGACAAAAATGACAAAAATGACAAAAATGACAAAAATGACAAAAATGACAAAAATGACAAAAATGACAAAAATGACAAAAATGACAAAAATGACAAAAATGACAAAAATGACAAAAATGACAAAAATGACAAAAATGACAAAAATGACAAAAATGACAAAAATGACAAAAATGACAAAAATGACAAAAATGACAAAAATGACAAAAATGACAAAAATGACAAAAATGACAAAAATGACAAAAATGACAAAAATGACAAAAATAACAAAAATGACAAAAATGACAAAAATTACAAAAATGACAAAAATGACAAAAATGACAAAAATGACAAAAATGACAAAAATGACAAAAATGACAGAAATGACAAAAATGACAAAAATGACAAAAATGACAAAAATGACAAAAATGACAAAAATGACAAAAATGACAAAAATGACAAAAATGACAAAAATGACAAAAATGACAAAAATGACAAAAATGACAAAAATGACAAAAATGACAAAAATGACAAAAATGACAAAAATGACAAAAATGACAAAAATGACAAAAATGACAAAAATGACAAAAATTACAAAAATTACAAAAATTACAAAAATTACAAAAATGACAAAAATGACAAAAATGACAAAAATGACAAAAATGACAAAAATGACAAAAATGACAAAAATGACAAAAATGACAAAAATGACAAAAATGACAAAAATGACAAAAATGACAAAAATGACAAAAATGACAAAAATGACAAAAATGACAAAAATGACAAAAATGACAAAAATGACAAAAATGACAAAAATGACAAAAATGACAAAAATGACAAAAATGACAAAAATGACAAAAATGACAAAAATGACAAAAATGACAAAAATGACAAAAATGACAAAAATGACAAAAATGACAAAAATGACAAAAATGACAAAAATGACAAAAATGACAAAAATGACAAAAATGACAAAAATGACAAAAATGACAAAAATGACAAAAATGACAAAAATGACAAAAATGACAAAAATGACAAAAATGACAAAAATGACAAAAATGACAAAAATGACAAAAATGACAAAAATGACAAAAATGACAAAAATGACAAAAATGACAAAAATGACAAAAATGACAAAAATGACAAAAATGACAAAAATGACAAAAATGACAAAAATGACAAAAATGACAAAAATGACAAAAATGACAAAAATGACAAAAATGACAAAAATGACAAAAATGACAAAAATGACAAAAATGACAAAAATGACAAAAATGACAAAAATGACAAAAATGACAAAAATGACAAAAATGACAAAAATGACAAAAATGACAAAAATGACAAAAATGACAAAAATGACAAAAATGACAAAATGACAAAAATGACAAAAATGACAAAAATGACAAAAATGACAAAAATGACAAAAATGACAAAAATGACAAAAATGACAAAAATGACAAAAATGACAAAAATGACAAAAATGACAAAAATGACAAAAATGACAAAAATGACAAAAATGACAAAAATGACAAAAATGACAAAAATGACAAAAATGACAAAAATGACAAAAATGACAAAAATGACAAAAATGACAAAAATGACAAAAATGACAAAAATGACAAAAATGACAAAAATGACAAAAATGACAAAAATGACAAAAATGACAAAAATGACAAAAATGACAAAAATGACAAAAATGACAAAAATGACAAAAATGACAAAAATGACAAAAATGACAAAAATGACAAAAATGACAAAAATGACAAAAATGACAAAAATGACAAAAATGACAAAAATGACAAAAATGACAAAAATGACAAAAATGACAAAAATGACAAAAATGACAAAAATGACAAAAATGACAAAAATGACAAAAATGACAAAAATGACAAAAATGACAAAAATGACAAAAATGACAAAAATGACAAAAATGACAAAAATGACAAAAATGACAAAAATGACAAAAATGACAAAAATGACAAAAATGACAAAAATGACAAAAATGACAAAAATGACAAAAATGACAAAAATGACAAAAATGACAAAAATGACAAAAATGACAAAAATGACAAAAATGACAAAAATGACAAAAATGACAAAAATGACAAAAATGACAAAAATGACAAAAATGACAAAAATGACAAAAATGACAAAAATGACAAAAATGACAAAAATGACAAAAATGACAAAAATGACAAAAATGACAAAAATGACAAAAATGACAAAAATGACAAAAATGACAAAAATGACAAAAATGACAAAAATGACAAAAATGACAAAAATGACAAAAATGACAAAAATGACAAAAATGACAAAAATGACAAAAATGACAAAAATGACAAAAATTACAAAAATTACAAAAATTACAAAAATTACAAAAATGACAAAAATGACAAAAATGACAAAAATGACAAAAATGACAAAAATGACAAAAATGACAAAAATGACAAAATGACAAAAATGACAAAAATGACAAAAATGACAAAAATGACAAAAATGACAAAAATGACAAAAATGACAAAAATGACAAAAATGACAAAAATGACAAAAATGACAAAAATGACAAAAATGACAAAAATGACAAAAATGACAAAAATGACAAAAATGACAAAAATGACAAAAATGACAAAAATGACAAAAATGACAAAAATGACAAAAATGACAAAAATGACAAAAATGACAAAAATGACAAAAATGACAAAAATGACAAAAATGACAAAAATGACAAAAATGACAAAAATGACAAAAATGACAAAAATGACAAAAATGACAAAAATGACAAAAATGACAAAAATGACAAAAATGACAAAAATGACAAAAATGACAAAAATGACAAAAATGACAAAAATGACAAAAATGACAAAAATGACAAAAATGACAAAAAATGACAAAAATGACAAAAATGACAAAAATGACAAAAATGACAAAAATGACAAAAATGACAAAAATGACAAAAATGACAAAAATGACAAAAATGACAAAAATGACAAAAATGACAAAAATGACAAAAATGACAAAAATGACAAAAATGACAAAAATGACAAAAATGACAAAAATGACAAAAATGACAAAAATGACAAAAATGACAAAAATGACAAAAATGACAAAAATGACAAAAATAACAAAAATGACAAAAATGACAAAAATGACAAAAATTACAAAAATGACAAAAATGACAAAAATGACAAAAATGACAAAAATGACAAAAATGACAAAAATGACAAAAATGACAAAAATGACAAAAATGACAAAAATGACAAAAATGACAAA
>NW_026597110.1:0-14000 GCF_029784155.1 Uranotaenia lowii | reverse complement strand
CTTGGGAATCACCTGAACGTTGTTGGCGGCGTACCACTCCGTGGCCTTTTTACCGTAATGGCAAGATGAGAAATCCAGCCAAAACAGTACGGAACAACCGTGTTTCTTCAGGGAAGGCAGCAGACGTTTATTCAAACACTCTTTCAAGGAAATTTCTTGGTTGACAGTCCCGGAAGCTATGAAAATGCTGCTATTCAAGCCAGAGTAGGGGAAAAGTTCATATAACGCCCCATGTGGCTAATACGCGCCACCCTTGTTTTGGAGAATCTGAAGCATTTAAAGCCTGCAAAATATTACCAATTTGTTCTAAATGCTGTGATTGGTCATGGCAAGTATGAATTTTTCCTTAAAATGCTCCTGTGTCGTGATAATTTCACAATTTAGGTTTTTCTTCATTTCGATCTAAATTTTAGAACACTTTCAATAAGGTGTCACCAAGCAGAGAAAAACGAATAGGACAATATTTTCTGACACATCGATAGAGGAGAATCTAAACTACCATTTAATGCTAAAAAAATATACCGAACTCGCTATGGTATGCTTTTTATGGGTATGTTTAATCACGGCCCATGCGCTCGTTATAACGCGCCAATCGTAGTAGGCTGAAAATATCATTGATTTTTCAAAAAGGCCAATTTTCATTGAAAATTAACAAAAAGTCTAAAACCTTATTTTGAGCGTTAATTCAGCCCAAAAAATCTAGTTTTATTTTTTTTTTTATTTTAATTAGTCCATTTTGATTTTATTCTCATTCAAAGTGTCTGTAAGTATTGGTGTGTTTTCGGTCTTCGGCTGCTTTCGGGTGTGTTCGGCTGCTAGGCGCGTATTGAATACACGGCGGCGCCTATTTGCAACACAGTTTTGTTCTGTGGCTTTGAATAAGGTTTTTTAAAATAAAGTTTTTGAAGCAACTATAGCAATTTGAGTAATAAAAACCCGATTTAATACACTTAACAGTGGATTAGAGCCTTTCTTACAGAACCAGAACATGTTTTTTTTTTAAAATAATAAATTGAATGCGGTGTACAATTCTCATGATTACCCATTTTAGGCCACGATGTTTGCCAAAATCGTCCTTGTAAATGATTTTTGTTAAATGAAAATATCAAACGATAAATGATAAAAAGGACTTCTAAGACTCAATCAAAGCAATCGAAAGATTCCTTTTAATTCAACCACGGTAAATGAAACGTTCAGATACCGGAATTTCGATAGAAACTATCTTCTTCAGTAAACCTTTTCGAGTTCTATAAAAAAACAAGAATTTTCATTACAATCAATAAAAACTTAAAGATAAACTCAGAGCTACGATTTATTTCGAATTAACTACTGAATGAATAAGAAAATTTATATTTGTAAAAATAAGAAATCATTCATATTCATAGTCAAGTAAAAGTTTTGATTTAAAAAAAATTATAATAAACGAAGTCAAGTTACCTTTCCAGTAATGTTCCTAGCGCGTGTTTGGAAAAAAAACGCAAAATATCGAATAGGTTGAATAAAATTCAAAAATGGAAATGAACTTCAAAAACAAATAGCACGTTGAAATGTTCATTTCAATCATTTGCTTCATCGAAACAACATCCTAAAATGTTATTTATTTATAAGCAACCATTGTTCCTGACTACGAAACAAAAAATCGAAAGGCCAGTCTTTGAAGCCTTTTTGTGTATATAACTGTCTTAATACAATACATAATCATGAAAATATTTAAAAATAGTAAATGTACCTATAGACGAGCCCATCCAAAAGAATTCCCATAGTAATTGGAAGGATTTTTTTTTCAAAAACAAAGAAAATTGTGTTAAAATATTGATTTTGTGTTATTATTGCTATTTTTATTTGATTTTATCTCAAACTCGCATCATTACGCTTAACATTGGTTTTGATCAAAACAAAGAGATTTTTTAATGATGAAAAGACATTTAGTATGTTTGTTCTTGCGTATAAGCTATAATTTTATTTAAGTTTTTATGATTAGATTAGTCAGCTTTTTGAAAAGCGATTGCAATAATTGATAAGGATTTTTTCTTACTTTACAAGTATCAATAAATAAATAAATAAATAAATAAATAAATAAATAAATAAATAAATAAATAATTATATAAATAAATAAATAATTAAATAAATAAATAAATAAATAAAAGTAATTTCAAAAAATTCATCCGGAATCGAATCAATTGAAACATTTCTTTTTTGCTTCTTAGGTGTTTTAGTTGTCTTCAAATCTTGGTTTGATTTTTTGCTGTCATCCCGAGAGTTTTTGATAGTTCAAACGTTACGTTTCTTAGGTTTGCTCGCATCAATTTTCGTTTGATCAGTTCGAGTTTTATCTTCTTTATTTTTTTTTTTCAAAAGAAGGCTTTGTTTCAGATACTGACTTTTTCAAATAGCCACGTAGAGTGTTCATGTTGTACATACACCTGAAATAAAATTAAGCTCTTGAAAAAAATTGTTAACATATAAAAATGAATTTGAATTGAACGCTTAAACATTGTAGTCGTGAAAACATTTGTTAAAGAAAACTAAGAACATTGCAACATATTTTATAAATAAAATTTGCAAAAAATAAGTTTTATGTGTTTTTGAACACTGCAAAAAAAATTCTTTACTAAAGAAATATTTAAAATAAATGTGCAAGGAATTAGTCCATATATTAGAATCCGATTGCCTTTCAAATGTTGATCAATATTTTTTGAAACCAATGTGTACATCTACTGAAATCAAATTATTATTTGTTTATAAAAACCCATAATATAGATAATAGAGCAACCGATAAGCTATCCGTTCCAAACAATGATGATGAAACGAATCAAAATATTTGTCAAAACAAATTCAAAGAATAAACATTTTGGTTGTTGTTAAAGAATAACAGCACTCATGATCTCATATTGCAATTCGAAGTGAGCAAGTAGTATCATTGATGTCCTGGTAATAAGTTGTTTCGAAACTTAACTAAAATAGATGTCCTCTGAATGATCGCTTTGGAACTGGGGAAGAATTTGGTTCATTAATATTGGTTATATCAATAAAATTCTTCAGCAGACTTAATGTAAAACAATAGAATCATTGCACCAAGCAATCAATGTCGGAAATAAAAATCCTTGTAAACTGACAGAACTAATGCTGTTAATATTTGGAACATTACTTTTAACTTAGTTATAAAAAACGACGTAATGTAGAAGGTTAATGTTATGCAAAGAAAGTGCATATGTATTTGATTTGAATTTACACATGGTTCATACCTCTTCTTTTTTTCTGTCTTACAGTCTGTTTATCGATATAAGCTTAAATTGGTCGAAAACGATCGGCTCGACAAACACTTTCGTAGTGACCATATTCTTTACATTTCAAACACTGTTCTTTGATGGCAGGACATTGCTTGTTCCGATGATTCATGAAATTACATCTGGAACAACGACTACGTCTTCCGGAGTTGTGATTATCCCTGGAATAGCTTTGAGATGACATAGTTTTAGCAGTCGAACTTCTCTGAAACAGGCTTCTTCGTTTCAATCGAGAAACTTCCTTGGATATTGGTTTTCGGCTCACTGCAAACGCATTTCCAGAAGGACCTGCATCGAGGTTAACTGCTTCTTCACGCGTTGCGGCTTGAACGACGACATTGATGTCGTATCCGCAAATCCGCGCCATACGCGCTACTTCCCTATTCGTCATCCCTTTGAGCAATTGTGTTCGAACAAATTTCTGCTGATCCTCATGACTGTAACCGCACAAACGAACTTTCTCGACAAGTCTCGAGTAAAAAGTCACCATCGATTCTTTCCTACCTTGACGCATAACTTGAAACGCCTCATGCGCAGCTGTCGTGTCGGTCATTGAAAGCAAGTGACGCTCAATGTTTTTGACGAAATCATTGTAACAAGATAAAGTCGTCAAGTCTGGCATAAGGTTGAAAGCGTTAACTATGTTTTGCAGTTGCTCACTGAGCGAAATATATAAAAGCTGTGCACGTTGTGTAGGGTCATGCGCGTTACCAAGAGATGCGGCCATAGTAAAATTTTTGATAAAACGACACCAGGACTCCCACATTTTGTTAGCAGGTATATTTTCTGGAAAACGCTTAACTTGGTCCCAACGGATAAGTGAAGGCGCGGTTGATGCATTTACGAGGGTCTGTTGCTGTTTCTCAGTCTGATGAAATTCGCTGGGTTGGTTCAGAGGCAATCGGCTTTTTTCAAGTGCAACATTTTGATTTGACGTTGTATGCTGTTGTCCATAGCGATAGGCATCAACAAGGTCAAATAGCAATTTTCCAAATCGATCCATGGAGTTGTGAGAAGCCTGACGTGTTCGGTTTGAAAGTGTTTCCAAAGATGCTGTTCCACCAATCGATGATACATGCCTACCAGATTCCCCATGCTCTGAGTTGGTCTGAATACTCGGATCCTGATTCTCAATCTCAACTGTTTCCAACACACTATTCAAACAGAAAGATTTACCATCGCTGGAACATTGAGAATCAACTCGTGTTCTGCCGAATATAATTGCATATGATTATAAGAACAACAACTTATTTAAACTTTACTTACAACATGCGACTACCGGATTCGCTACCTGTCTCTGATATCATGTCAAACCTGGTGGTCGACATTAGTTCTTCAACATCGTTTTCAGAGGAAGAACTGAATCTAAGGGCACGGACATACTTTCCAGGGCTTGTCATGTTGTAGAATTTTTGGAAAAGTCAAGAGCTAGAAGTAAAAAATTCAATGCCTTTGTGAGTATTTTTATTTTATACCTTACTGAGAAGTAAGGGCTAACTATTTCATATTTGCATAAGTATTTACACACTGTAACCTTAAATTGAAATCGCGAATTTAATTTTCAAATCTAAAATCTGAATTTGAATGACTTAACGATGAGTTTTAAATTTGAACAGTTTGAACTGTGATTCTGAATTGTGAGTCTGCATATAATTTGAATTCCATTGATGCTGAATTTCGAATCCCAATTCGGAATTGTATATCTATATAAATTAGAAATTTTATTCTGAATCCGTTTCACAATATTAAGTTGAGCAAACAATTGCAAAACAAAACAAAATCACTTTTCTTCTGAATCTGGATAAGAGTTCTGAATCTTATCTAACCTGGAATCTGCATCTTTATTCTGAATTTGAAGTCCTAAGAAACTTAAAACAAAATCTAATTTTGAATCTGAATATTGAATACTAAATCTAAATCTGAATCTGAAACTGAAAATACATATTGATTTCTCTACAATTTCTTAATCACCCATTTTAGTTTCACTTCGTTTTTAGTTTTTTGGAAATTGTAATTAATAAAATAGCTAACTGTTGTTTAAAGCCACCGATAAGCTATCCATTCCAAACAATCTTCATAAAACAAATTAAAAATATTTGTCGAAAAAAAAATCAAAGAATAAACATATTGGTTGATGGTTAAAGAATAGTAGAACTCAAGATCTCGTATTGCATTTCGTAGTGAACGACCAACTTTATAATAGCAGTTTTATAAGAGTGTTGGAAATAAGTTGTTTCGAATGGAAACTGTACGAAAATAATAATCCCTTTGGAACTGGGGAAGAATTTGGTTGATTGATATTGGTAGAAATCAACAGAATCTTTCAACAAAACTACAGTATAAGAATTACACTAAGAATCGCTATTATCATTGTATGACGTAATTAAAAATCCTTGTAAATTGACGTATCTTAAATAAGCTGCAAATGTTTGGAACAATATATTTAACGTAGTTACTCAAAACGACGTAATGTAAACGCACAAAAATATTTTAAACCTTACATAAAATATTAATCTGGACCAATGAAGGTGAAGTTGTATGAGACTGATAACAAATTAGCTTAGCTTAGCTTGATTGACTACTCACATCCACCTTAAATCATTGAACCCGAAATGCTTTTTCATAGTTGTAAGTAATAGATCATAATAGATCAATTTCGTTAGATTTATTTAGCATTTTTTATTAAAGTTTTATTTTATCATTATGACAGTTGTATCAAATTAAATGCATCTAGGATTCCAAAATCGCAGGCGTGGCTCAGTAGAACGTGTTCCACATCGCCAATGGTTGCTACTCCGTGATTGACCGAGGCCATCATTTGTTGTATTCGACTGATAACAAATTACAGACAAACTAAAAAACCTGGCTTAGTGATTAAGATTTGAAGGAAACTCTCGATCTTAAAGTTGATTTCTTTCTAACTGTCATGATAAAAATTATGCCATAAAATTTTAAAAAAGCTTCTTAAAATAAATGAATAATGAACATAGTTCTAATGTGTGATTAGGCCTACTGAGATGAAAGCAATCGAAAAATTCCCTTTAATTCAACCACAGTATAAGAAAAGTTCGGATACCGGTTTTTCAACAGTAACTTACTACCTTCTTCAGTAAACGTTTTCGATTGAAATAGCGGTATCTGAGCTTTTCTTTTACCGTGGTTGAATTGAAGAAAATCTTCCGATTACTTTGATTCAGACGATTTAATTTCACATGTAATAAAAATATTACTAATAAGTGTTAAAACATTAAAAGCTAAGACTGATTCAACCTTACTAAATACATGAAAGCATTTTTTTCTTTTTATGTTCTTTGTATAATCTTTCTGTCCCGCGGTTCGGAATACGTTAAGCATAGAACTGCTGATTAAAATTCAATAAAACTTACCGTTTTAAACTGTATCAGCAAGTCGACTGCAAGTGAAACTTGACTGGTCTTTTTTCTTCCGGTTACCAATGGCTCAGTCTTAGACAAAGCGGTCCAGCATGCACTGCTTGATGTGGTGTAGAATTGGAGCACGAGTTTCCCCAGCCACTGCCGTTTGTAATCGATACGTAATGCACATTCGTTGATCAGGTTTAAGCCTTGCGATAATACACGGACCAAATCAGATTCAGATCGCGTGGATGCACTTTTCTATCCAGAAATGCGGCCGTTAGATTTTGCGCGAAAAAACACGAAAAGGAAAAACACGAAACAACACGATAAAATAAGTTTCTTTAAATTGAGTTTGAATTTCATGCTTGATAATGTAATGTTAAATGGTTTCATGTTATTAAAAACCCAAATCTAAATTCTTAAACCTTTTTGAGATTGCATGATAAGAGCAATGTATGTGCTAATTTTGTGTCGGTATGTAATGTATCATACCGAGTGTTATATCAAATTAAATATTACATGAAATGTTAAGTTCATCTTTATCTTCCGATTATAAATCATCTTATTTTACTGCTGACATAAATATATGTTCACGTTGAAAAATTTAGAAATGATGTGTAACAACGGTTGGTTTGGTCGGTGCCACAAAATAATATCAACAAGCTTTTGCGAGCATAAGTGTTGATTAACTTCAATCGATAGGTGCCATTTTCTCCCCAAATATTAATAAAAGTTAGCGACTTACATTTGGTTCTGCTTAGATGCTTCGGCTCTCCGGTTGCATACCTTCCAGGCGTTTATTAGGTGCTGGCAGACCTTGCTTGTGCCTCGAACAATCCCTTCGCCGCACCGTATCATCCTCCCACATCGGGTGGGCTGTTACTTCCGCCGTTGAGTACGACAGACCTATCCAGTCCTCCACACTGCTTTCATGCATTGACACTGGACACCACCATTCAATTTTAGCACGCGTGATACAGCTGACAACAGCTGCAATTCCGCGCACTTCAGCGCGCCCGAAGGACGTTCGATGTTCCTGTCCATTCTGTGGACTTTCTCTGGTGCTCCATTCCCTTGTCATCTGTTGGCCAAGCGATTGAGAGGGTATTTCCGCACCGGTGACCCCTTCTCGTACTCCGAACCACCGCATCCATCCTAGGGAAACGAAACTGTCCTCCTGCAGTTGGCTAATCCCACAAAAGGGACTTCGAAAAACGTCTTTGACCACCAGTAGACACGAAAAAAACCGGCAAATGTGTCCTCAGCTGATGAAAGGCGGTGGCCCTATTGAACTTCGGAAGGTTTTCGAATGACTCACCCCTTTAGATCGGCACGAACATGTGTCCTCCGGAAGAGGGCGCCGAAACTTGCTTTCCTTGGTTGGCTGCTTGTCCGCCGAAGCACTAGGTAGCGGCGTCTGAATGTGCTTTCAGCCAACAGGGAAGTGGCGAGTTGCCCTCTCGGATATCGGAACCGGAAGTGCACAAGGTCACTGGCGAATCTCGAGAGCTCAAAATAGGCCGATCAAAAAAGGGGTCCTGTCAGAAAAAGAGTTTCCGTTCAGGAATAAATATAACTTTGGTTCCAAGAAATACTCACGGTTTCAATCCCTTTTCCGTAGACCTTGGGCAATTGCCTGTCTGGCTGTTTTTTTTCAATTTCGAACAGCTTGTTACTGGTGGCCAATCGGTGGAGCACGGCTAGAAAATACCAACTGTTTAATTAGGTTATGCAGGTGGAGCTGCCAACTTAACAAGATTTATTTTGTTGTTTTTATTTTTCTTTCCGCACGCCAGACTCCGTTTTCTCAAAGTCGATGCGATTTTCTATACCTTGATTTGTTTCGGTGTTATATCCTTCTTGCTTCCCAAATAAAATAGCTTTCGCTCTAGCATGTATTCATGCATCTGCTTGAAAGAGTGGGTTATTGAAGATGTTTGCAAATCTCGCGTAACATTTCAAAAGGGCAAATCTAGTACTTGATTCGATACGAGAAATACGAGAAACTACTTTTTGCTCATGAAAATCAACCAAAGTGGTGTTTTTGTCAAAAATTGACTTTAAAATTTCAAAAATTGTAAAAGGGGGAGAATTCGGATAATCGAAATTTTAGTTTCGATGCTAAATGACTGAAATGCATTTGGAATTCAAATCATGCATTTTAATATAAATTCGGGACTGAAGGATGGTTTTTGAATTTTAACTGTGACTCAGAATTATAAGTCTGCATCTAATTGGAGTTCTGAATTTTGAATCCCGATTCTAAATTGTAAATATGAATTAAATTCTTTAACAGAGTAAGAAGTAAGAAGCAAACAATTGCAGGAAACAAGTTTTATTTTATTCTGAATCTAGATTCTGAACATGAATTCAAAATCTGAATCCTGAATCTGTTATCTGAAATTAAATTTTGAAACTGAGCTTTGTTCCTGATTACAAACCCTCTTATCATACTGCCGATAAAAATGTATGTTCATGCAGCAAAAAATTCGAATGGTTATATGAACAAACGGTTTTGAATTTCCAATTCAATGATGTATGAAATCTACAAAGAAATTTTTAAAATGTAGGTATGTAAATATAAAACAGTTTATAAAAACATACGATATCAACGACTAATGCAAATGTTACTTTGAACGGAAATTGCGCTCTTAGAAAGTTGTTTCTGTTGTAACAATGTTAGAGAATAATTCTCTCATGATATTATATCAAACTCCCGCCACACACTACACAACTCAATCCAAAGGGCAAATGGATTAGGTCGTCCAGCATTTCATCAGAGTCATGCAGTCGTTTCTTTACTGCCAGCAGACAGCCTGCCTAGCCACGCCAAATCGTGACGCGGCATCCTGAACTCTCATCAACCTGTGAATCCCTGGCAGCGTGATCACGCATCAATCGTCTTCAAGGCACCATTGAGCATCCACCCGGACCGCATCCAGTTGGAATATTCTAATTCTTTCTAATTTTACCTCCGTTAGGAGTTGTTAGCAAGCCACAACAACAGTCAGACACACCTGTTCTAACTGCGCGGTCGTCGGCCGCACCAAAAATGAGCCTCAACTGTAACCACCATTGCCACCAGCCACCCGAAGCCTAGTAAGTATTAACTAGGGAAAGGAGTAGCAGTGGCAATTTACGGCCATACAGCGGACCAGGGGCAAACGAGCATCATTCACCCCGGCGAGACTAGAGATTTACAGATGTACAGACTATATGACAACATGTTGCATAAGTGATCGCTGTACAGTTTCAGTTTACTGCCCGCAACATTGCCGACATACGCGAGCATGTGATATCTGTCCGAAACATTATAAATCCGGACTGCAAAGCTTGATTGAGACTTGCGAGACGTACAAAGTAGCCTCTCTATCCCCGCGAGCTTAAAGCTCCGTTCATCAAAACCTGTTATAGATTGGGCAACTGATATTGACACAAAATTAAAATAAGTAATCTATTGAAATTATCAACGGATTCGATTAGACTGCACCATTTGAAAATCATTTGAATCTGATTCTGCAGCTACAACTAGAAAAGATAGGAAACAAAAATATAATTCTAAAAACAGAATCTGTAATTTGAAACCCGTTCATTTTAGTATAAAATCATAAAATCTCATGAATTAACCCCATGACATTATAATATGTAGAGGTAAATTCTAAATTCAAATTGAGGCGCTTGGGATCAGAGGGGTAGAGGTGCCTAAATGACAGTTTCGAGAAAACGCGCTTCAAAGTTGGGAAGGTGCTCGGGTTCTCATATATTTTTCGAATTCGAGCAGTTTTAATTCACTCAAACAAGTGTTAAAAAATTATAAAAAATCTGAGTTTTGCACCGTTAGGTATACTTAACTCAAAACTGATGATTTTGGCACTTGCACCCCTCTGATCCTGAGGGCCTCAATTATTCTATTTTTTATCAGAAATATGTACATTTGGAATCTTAAACCAGAATTTGAATTCACAACTTCGAATTACAATTCCAAAATCAGATTTGAATCTGATATTGTTATTTTAATATTATTTTGAACTGAATGATGATTTTTTAATTTGAACTGTGATTCTGAATTGTGAGTCTGCATTTAAATTTGAATTCTATTTAGATGCTGGTTTTTTGAACCCAAATTATGAATTATAAAATGTAAATTGAACTTGTATTCCGCGTATGGATTTGAATTCGTTTCACAATGTTAAGTTTAGCGAACAATTGGAGAAATCAAATGTCAAAAGTCTATTACCCGTGTAGCGGTGTGGTTCCTTATCGGGATCGCTTATTTTCAGCAACTGTACGATTGTTATCTAGAAACAATCAATAAAAACCATTATTTTATTGACATTTCATAAACAATTGAATCTTTTTTGTACCATTTAAGCTATGTAGGGGAAGCCGAGGATTGAAAGGAAAATTAGGTGATAGGCTAGGGGAATAAATTGATCCAAAATTTGTTTTTGTTTGGCATGTTATTTTCATCAGTTATCAAATATTGATTTTATTTACTCAAAACTGACTTTTAAACGCCATATCATTATAAAAACACAATCTGACTAAAGATTCGAATTTAGAACATAAAAGTAAAAAAAAATCAAAAATTAAATTAATTTTAATTTCAAGCTTATCATCATTTGAACACATCTACTTTAAAATAAGAAATTTTGATAAGTCTTGAATGGTTACAAATTTAAATGTAAAGGTAGGTAAAAAATTGCTCACCTGCACAGTGGACTGTGGATGTCTCGTCGCACTGTGCTTGTTCAAGGCGGGTGTCTCGCCACGCCTAAGTGGATGACCAAGTGTCCAAGACAAAATCTCAAAAAGTTATTTATATATAAGCAACCATTGTTCCTGATCTAACTACGAAACAAATTACATGTGTACATTACTGTCTTAATACGATACATAATCATGGAAATATTAAAAAAAGTAAATGTATAGAAGAGCCCATCCAAAAGAATTCGTTTAGTAATTGGAATGATTTCTTTTAAAAAGACAATGAAAATTGTGTTAAAATATTGATTTTGTGTCAGTTATTTTTATTTGATTTTATCTCAAACTCGCATCTTTACGCTTAACATTGGTATTGATTGAAACAAAAAGATTTTTTAAAGATGAAAAGACATTTAGTCTGTTTGTTCTTGCGTAAAAGTAATTTCAAAAAATTCATCCGGAATCGAATCAATTGAAACATTTCTTTTTTGCTTCTTAGGTGTTTTAGTTGTCTTCAAATCTTGGTTTGATTTGTTGCTGTCATCCAGAGATTTTTTGGTAGCTCGAACGCTACGTTTCTTAGGTTTGCTCGCATCAATTTTCGGTTGATCGGTTTCTGACCCAGTTCGAGTTTTATCTTCTTCATTTTTTTCAAAAGAAGGCTTTGTTTCAGATACTGACTTTTTCAAATAGCCTCGTAGAGTGTTCATGTTGTACATACACCTGAAATAAAATTAAACTCTTGAAAAGTTCTTTTCGATTCGCTTCGTTTGTGACTTTTTAGAAATTGTAAAAAATAAGACAGCTGACCTCTAATTTAGATAATAGAGCAACCGATAAGCTATCCGTTCCAAACAATAATTATGAAAAGAATCAAAATATTGGTCAAAACAAATTCAAAGAATAAACATATTGGTTGTTGTTAAAGAATAACAGCACTCATGATCTCATATTGCAATTCGAAGTGAGCAAGTAGTATTATTAGAGTCCTGGTATTAAGTTGTTTCAAAACTAAACGAAAATAGATGCCCTCTGAATGATTCCTTTGAAACTGGGGAAGAACTTCGTTCTTTGAAATTGGTATAAATCAACAAAATTTCAACAAATTCCATGTCGGAAATAAAAATCCTTATAAATTGACAGAATAGATGCTGTAAATATTTGGAACAATACTTTTAAATTAGTTATAAAAACGACGTAATGTAAACATACAAAATATATAGTCATGATAATCATAACAATTGCTTTACATCTTGAAGCTTCAACAATATTCCTGTAAAGTGTTCGTTATTGAAAACGTGAAAGAAAATGTTTTCTTTTTATGTTCCAAGTGAAATTATCCTGCCATTCGCTTCAGGACGCATAGAGTATAAAACTGCTGATTAATAATGAAAAACAAAACTTACCGTTTTAAACTATATCAGCAAGTAAAATTGCAAGTGAAAGTTGATTTTTTTTCTTCCGGTTACCTATAGCACAGCCTTAGATGAAGCAGTCCAGCATGCACCAGTTGATGTGTTAAAATTTTAGAATTACAGAAAATTCCAGAACTATTAAAGTAGAACAGTGGCGGTTGTTGTGGGCTGTGGTGTAGAATTGGTACACGAGTTCCTCCAGCCACTCTTGCGATCAGTACACTGACCAAATCAGATTCTGGTTATCTTGATACTGTATAGAACGGTGGATCTGTAACCTGACGCAAAGCTTTGTAGGAACTCTACCTTCTTGACTTCTCGGGTTTATTATTTCGCTCGAAACGCGTGGATGCACTTTCCAAAATTGCGGCCGTTCGATTTCGCGGAAAAAAATCTGCAATATTCAATGTAAACAACACGAAAAAATAAATTTCCTTGAATTGAGTTTAAATTACATGCCTGGTGATATAATGTTACATGTTTTCATGTAATTATGTACCAAAATCGAAGTTTTGAAATCAGTTTTGTGACTTCATAATATGTGCACTAGGGGTGGCAGCCAAATGGTTCATGTCGAATTTCGATGATCGACTAAATACATTTAGTAGATTGGTCCAAAAAACTGACCTGTGTAAAATCTCAATCGGACTTGGTTTAGGGGTGCCTCATAGAGCTCAAACTTAAAATTTTTCGATGCATTTGGAATTTGGATCTTGCATTTTAATATTAATTCGAGGCTTAATGATAATTTTTGAATTTGAACTAAGTCAAGAGCTAGAAGCAAAAATTTCAATGCCTTTGAGAGTATTCTTATTTTAAACCTTACTTAGAAGTAAGGGCTATCTATTTCATATTTGCAGAAGTATTCACACACTGTAACCTTAAATTGAATTAGCGAATTTAAATTTCAAACCTAAAATCTGAATTTGAATCTTGTATATGAATGACTAAACGATGAGTTTAAATTTAAACAATGAGTCTGCATATAATTTGAATTCCGTTTCACAGTGTTAAGTTAAGCAAACAATTGCAAAAATAACAACATCGATTTGGTTCTGAATCTGGATCCTGAATCTGAGTTTTGAATTTGAACTCTGAATTCAAATTCAGAACCCGAACGCTTATTATGAATTCCGAATCTGAATTCTGAATATGAGTTCTGAATCTTATCTAATCTGAAATCTGCATCTAAAATCTGAATTTGAAATCTGAAAGTT
>NW_026597109.1:0-14000 GCF_029784155.1 Uranotaenia lowii | reverse complement strand
TGGATGTAGCTAACATCAAATGCGCCATTTTCTAAACGCCATTGTCATAATCTTCATTGTTTACCCCCGGTATTGGGGCATAAATCAAAGGGTCGTCGCCTCTCGGCTGAAGGCTAGTTGGCAATGAGATGATTCTAAAGGCTTGAGCGACCAACCACGCATATGCTCGAACACATACTTTGTCATATGACGATGATGATGTGTCCCCATTTTCCAGCTTTTCGATGATGGCAAGGATGACTTTTCTTGTTTTGCCCATCCATATCAGAACTGTCGAAGCCCCTTAAGGGGCTTCCCAGAAGAACACGGAAAATAATTTTTTTTTTTGGAAGAATATCATTCAGAATCAAAAAACTTCCTCTTCTGAATGTCAAATGTAGTTTAATAACATAAACTATGAAAAAATCTTAAAATGAGATCTAAAAATTTGATGAATCCCTTTTTTTTTTTTAATAAAATGCAATTAAAATTTCCATCGAACGATGTTTTCCGTGTAGGAGAACACCATCAAGCACCCTTCAGAAGATGAATAAATTCGTCCAAAAGTGTCTCTCTTTATTATTATTAGCTCACTTTGCTGTTCTTTCATCCCTCGGAAGCGTTCATGAATGGATGGTTAGTCCTCTTTTCCCGTATGATACTGGAAATAGAACGGAGGAACTTGACGACGATTCTTATGGTCCTGTTCCTGTCCGGAGTACCCATCAACATCCTCATCGTCAGTCATCCTTGCAGCCTTGAGATGTCCAAACATACGGATGAATGGGCTGTGTTTGTTTTCTATCCCTGGGCCGCCCACTTGTCTTGGCCGAGCCTCTGCAAACGACCATCATCCCAATATCCGGGAGCCGAGAATGAGAGCAAATGTAAACAAATTATCCGTTTATCCTCCGGGGCAGATTGGCGAAAATGTGACATCGAAGCAATTTTCGGTTTCGGCATGAGATTCGGATGGACAAACACTTTGGGATGTTTCCACACATTATGGTAAAAATTTTTTTTAAATTTTGTACAGTTAATCGACGATTCTCGACTTTCGACCGATAAAAAATTTGACTCCCTGATTCATCAATTCTCTCTGAATAACTCTCATCTCTTGTGTCTCTGGACTCCTGACTCTCCAATTCTTTGTTTCTCTGGACTTTTTACCCTCTGAACTCCTAAATCTGTGATTTTTTACATTCTGGTTTATGATTTGTGAGATTATTCACTCCTTTGACTATTTTATCTCTGAACTTATGACGTTTTGAACGCTCGACTCCCTGAAGTCTTGATATCCGAATTTCTGAATTTTTGTCTTTCTGGACTCTCAATTTTCTGATTTATGACTGTATGGATTATAAACCCTCTGAACTTTTGACTCTCTGAGCTCTTGACTCTCTGGGCTTTTGAAAAATCAGGAAACTTGTGAAATTAAAATCAGGCTACGTTAAAGTAACGGAAATTTCGCTTAAAGTGATGATGGTCAATGGCTTATCAGGCATCTCTGCTCCTAAGACTTCTGACTTTCTGAACTCAAACTCTCTGAACTCTTGTCCCTCGTAATGTTTTGTCTCTTGGGATTTTGATTTCTCTTGAATCTCTGAACTCTTGAGGAAGATCGAAGCAAGCCTTGCTCGGAAATGGTCGTGTTTTTGTTTTCGGTCGTCGCGTTCGATATTTTCGTTGGCAATACCTTACAAAGAGAAAATATGGCGAAATGTTTCGTTACATTAATTTGTAATGTGACAAAATGGAGTCTCCATAGAAAAGGAGTGGTGTGTGAAGTAACGGAATAGGAGAGTAGAATTCAAAATCATCGATACATTGGCGATATATACGGGCCCAGTTTCTATTTTCTGCTGTTGTTGTGCGTTAACACGAGAAAGAAAATGTGTTTTATGCAGTGTTTTCGAGGTACCGCGAATCAAACGAAGTGCTCCCCGCTGGCAGTGAAATTTAAAAAAAAAAATTATCGCATATAAGAAATAATAAAAAAGGAAAATTTGGGACGGGATGTGAGAAAAATGACCGCTGCAATTCATTGGACCGAAAAGCTGTTCATCACTCCTTGGACTTTCACTTGTTCTTTATTTGGTTTCAAGTTCAAGCCGAAGCACATACTTTATCCTGTTAAATTGTTGAACGGACGCGTGAAGTGCCGAACTCGGTTAGGATGTGTTATAAAAGTGAAGAAGTTTCAAAATGAATGTTATGATATGAAATGGAAAATGTGAGGAGATAACCTGTGAGCGCTGGAAAAAGCTAATTTGGCAATTTTTGTTTGACTTGGTTGCGCGATGTTGTAGTACAAACCACTAAAAAGCGCTGTGGAATTGAGAACGGAAGGAAAATTATGGTGATGGTAGTTATCTTAGAGCTAGAGAAATGCCAAGAAATGAAAAAAGGAAGAAATATCGACTAGATTAGTTTAGGTAACAGAAACAGAGTGTGGAAGAGGAAAGATCATGTTTGCTGTTTCGGCTGTGCTAAATGCTGATGTCAAGTTGGCCACAAACCCTGGTGATTTTTAAACTTGGATTGCTTCGATTTTATTTCCTGAGATTTGCCGTGGGAAGTATATTGAAACGACATAAAAGCTAAGTATATTTTTCCTATATGTATCTTAATTTACCATTTAGAGGTCGGGGCTGGGGTTATTTTTTTCTCATTCTGAACTATTGACACAGGTTGGTATCTTAGCACAGTGGGTCACAGTGGGAAGATGAGGGCACATTTTTCTTGTGACACAATCTTCAAAAAACATCATGTTGTTAAATGTTTGTTCGTGTTTACGGTGCTGTAAAGTTATGGTGGGCGGGGGGGATGGGGGGTGTTTGTTTTGATATTAATTATGTTTTTTTTGTTCTTCTAATTTTTTTTTTCAAGAGCGAGCAAAGGCGCTATATCCGAGGTCAAAGACCAGAAATGGTAGTGCATTGAAATCCGGAACTCTCAATATTTATTTTTATTTAAACTAACGTGAATAATGTACTGCCGTGGGCGTGATTGAGTGCTCATTTATATCACTTTGATATAAATGGGTATACCTTGACGTATAGCAACATTAAATATAGAATAGTGAGAGTATCACAGTTCAGTGTTGTTATAGGCATCAACGGATCACTTCCGACCATAAGTGAAACGGAACCCCTAGATGTCGGTCCCACGGCTTTAAACTAAAGCTCAATCACATGGTCAATCTGGTCCGATCAGAAATGATTGTTTGACCTTTTATTGTCATTTTAATGTTCTTTTCTATTTTTCTTAATGTTCTTTTCTATTTTTCAGATCATTCGGAGGTGGAGTTTTTTTTTCTCTCTCTCTCTCTCTTCAGATATATTCAAATAGTTGGAAAGTTAGAAAGGAGTAGGTTAACAGATTCAAATACCATATTCCTCCCCAATGCTCCAGTGGATGTGTATTTGCGGTTTATGAATTACGATGGCTTATTCTTAAATCTAGCTTTTTTCAATCACTGGGGGCTAATTGGATGGAAATGATATTTTGTAGTTTAAGGTTTGTGAAACGGATCTGTCACCTGAGTGGTTTTGATAGTATTATAGTTTAAAGCAAACAGTCTTGGCAATTTTTAAATCTCATTCAAAAGTAGGCATTCAACTATGTGAGGCAGGTAGTGTAGGGCAATGCTCAAACGTTAAGATAGGCTCTTATATCCATATTTTGGTGAATTCGCATGATTGTGATGATGTTGTGATAGGAATAAGGTAGCTTACTTCTACTATTAATTTGAGCTAGAATTTTTATTAGTTTGAAATAGGCTTGCTTCAAAAAGCAAACAGGCTCTCACATCCATATTTTGGTAAAATAGTATGGTTCTATGATATGACAGGAACAATGTAGCTTACTTCTACTATTAATTTGATCTCGGTTTATTATGAGTTTAAGCTAGGCTTCTTCTTAGATATTGATAGATGATATGAACTAAAACTCTTTTTTTTTCTCTTTTTTTTTCTCTTTTCTTTTTTTTCTGTTTTCTTTTCATGTATCGTGGCATGTACTACCGAGAAATCATTTGGTCCAATGATGACGTTGAGCGAACCTTCAAGCCATCTCCTAACATCATGGGACCCAGACGTTGACTTTCGCATGACATGGTTGCCAGCCCAAGGATCTAACCATAAATCAACTGCTGAAGATGGTGTCCTGTAACTTGGTGAGATCCTTCCTTTTTATTTTTAATATTTTCAAAGCGCTTATAAACCGTAGTATGTAGATGCTTGGGGAGTATGTAGAGGCCAGTCTCGAACCCACCCTTGTCCTTCCTCCAACTGGTATCGGGAGGGGTTGGTTTATTATCTTGAACTGCATTTTATCCATATTCCATGGATATAATGAAGTGCTTGATGGTTTAACCAACGTCTCAAGATCGCTGACTATTCTACGCTGCCTTCTCTAAACTTTCAATTTTCTTCTCCAAACTATTCTAATTTTCATTTCCAGCGTCAGCTCCCCGAGCTATTTAAACGCCATTAAAAAAAAAAAAAAAAAAAAAAACTAACGTGAATAATGTACTGAAATCAATTTTTTTTTACAATGGTTCTTATAAACATTTTTCAAAAATTTGTAAGTTTCATATTTAGGGTTTTGGATTTCTATGCAGAAAAACATCATTTCCATCCCCAGAAGGACGAATTCCTCGGACCACCATCAAGGAGCACAGTTTAGCATAAGTGCTCCCAACGTTAGAATCTTAGTTGTAGCAATGGAAACGTATGGTACTGTTGTCCACGTTTCTTCCTCCCTGTTTTCCTGTTGTCTCTGCGTCCAATACTGCACAGTGGGCCCGGCCAAGTTAAGATGAGTAGTAAATATACTTTTACTACTCACCGGGATGCTGACAAGATCTGGCTGTGAATGTATCATAAGCATAAGCATAAGCATAAGCATCTTGAATCTCTGAACTCTTGACTTTCTGAACTCTTGACTCCCTGGACATTTGAATCTCTGGAATTTGGGCTCTCTGGACTCTCAACTCTCTGACTTTTTACCACCTTTATTCTTGACTCCTTGGCTCTTTACTCTCTGGACTCTTGACTCTTGGACTTGTGACTCCCTGAACTTTTGAACCTTTGGACTTTTCGCTCTCTGGACTCTCGACTCTTTGACATTTGACGGCATGGATTCTATACTCTCTGCACGCTAATTTTTTAGTAATCATTTATGGACGAAAAATGACCATATTTGACCTTTTTCCGCATTATGCCATTTTATGATTTCTCCATGAGAACCCATAAAACGACTTTTCGAGGTGAAGCTTAAATATGTTTTTTTAAACATAACATAGAAAAGGCGAAGAATGTGAAAAATGGTTATTTTTTATCCAAATTTTATTTTGGAGGAGAAACAGCCTCGCCAGATCTGCGGAATCTCCGTAGTTCTACGGATTTTAAGCATTTCTACTGAGCTACGGATCGATGCTCGAAATCTACGGGTTTTCAGCATTTCCTACGGATTTTCTACGGATTATCGAAAAAAAATCAAAGGATTCTGCGGATAAATGAAAATTCTACCTGACGCCCAAAAAAAAAGGTCATTTACCTTTATTTTACCTTTTTCGATTTTCGTCGAATCTACGGACTTGACCGGTTTTCAATCTGGCAACGCTGAGGAAAAACTTTATAATAGGTTATTTTTTGGTTACTGAAATCGTGTCTAATGGATCCAATTTTTTCGTCGGTTTGGTAAGATGTTTGTTTCATTCGCCTGCGTGTCTAGACATGGCTTAAGAGTTGTATGAGTTTTCCTGAGACACACTGAATTCTGAGAATATTATCGGGATCCAACTATTTATGTTTCCTCCACAGCCGGGTGATATTTTTCTGTTAGTCCGATCCGCTCCAGCTTTCCCCGGATGGTACGGGGAATGATTCCGGTATCCTATTGGGGTGAAAACAATCTTCTTCAGATTGAATTCCGAATTCAAAATATTACTGAAGACTTACCTCTCTGGGCCAGAAGATGTTCGTCGTACCATTTTTACTTCTAAGTGGCGGTGTATGAGAAAATGTTTAATTAATTTTCTATTATCAAAACGCACTCGACTGCGGAATCAAACACTTCAAAATGGCGGGGAAGAATCGCCAAGTTTTTCAATCATTTTGTGATTTTCACTCGAGAACTATAACAATCATTAAAACTTCATAGAAAAAAATTGGTAAAAAATTACCATATTGGCAGTCGTTAAGCGAAAGCCAACAAATGGTTATTTTTCATCCATAAATGGTTATTTTAAAACGAGCTTGTGGACTTTTCACTCTCTTGGCCAGGGGTGCCAATGTGCCTGATTTTTCAAGATTTTTTCTGATTTTTCAATTTCCATTCTGACACCTTGAAAAGCCTCCATTTTCCCCTGATTTCTGGAAATTAGCCTGGTTTTGCCTGATTTTCTAATATTCACGGAATATAATATGTTTTACTAAACAAATAACGTACATTTTTACCTTCAACCATCCTAGAGTGTCAATGTTACACTTATGGATCGTTGGAGCCTTGTTCATCCAAATATTTTCGCTTCAAATCGCTCTATCTAGCTTATTTCTCAATTTTACAATTGGTACAAAATTTACAGTTTTGCGAACCTTGCAACGTTAGTCATATATGATACCTAGACTATATTCAGCTATAATCCCTGTTTTTAATGATATTCAAGGTAAAAGTAAATACATAATCGGTGAAACATTGTTTGCTGTAGATCAGCTACCAGTTTCAACCAAAAAATTTGCTTAGTGCAAATGAAATCTGATGTTGAAAGCTGTATGTTGGACATATGGATTTTTTTTTTAACATTATGGTCACAAAAAAGTGGAAAAGAAAAACCGTACTTTTCAACAGATCAACCTGCGAAATTGTTTCAGTTACTCCAGAAAAATTTTGATAGTAGATTATTTTTTTTCAGATTTTACACTTTTTGGCGTCATTAGAAAATACAAAACACATATTTTTTAACGAATTTTTAAAGGTAGCTAAAGGTCTTTTATACTATTTGTTAACATGATTTTTCTGATTTTTCCAACTCCTCAATTTACATTTCACTTGATTTTGTATGAAGGCTCTATTTTTTGCAAAAAAAAAATCAGCTGTACCTTTCGAGTTTACAATTTTCCTATGCACCAAGGTTGTCGGAATCACAGAAAAATCTATAATCCCATAGAATTTAAAAAAAAATGTATCACAGAATACTGAAATTTAAAAATATTCTCAGATATCAAAGAATTTTCACACTTTGCACGTAAAAAATTATAATTTTCAAGAAAATATAAATTTTGTTTTTTTTACTTTGAACTGAATAAGATTGGTAATGTGGTTTGTTTTTTCAAGTTAAATGTATAAAAAAGCTAAAAAACTAAACTCATCAAACAATTTTTGGGTAAAATCTCAGAAATTCAGATTTTTTTTTTTTCGCAAAAACACAGATTTTTTTCTGGGAACCTTGTTATTCACTACTCTATGTGAAAATTAAAACTTCTAATGCGTTTGTTATTCGGCAGTTCAGTCAAAAAATTTCTTAAACGATTTTTCGATTATTCCGACGTTTCGATGCTATTTAGCATCATCTTCAAAGAATTCTGAAATATTATGTATTTGATCTTAAATCTTAAATATTTACATACACATTTGATATTCTTACCTACAACCGGATCGTATCACGTAAAAATTGATTGCTTATGTGAAGCTTACTTTCCACTTTTTTCCAAAATTTCCTTATTGTTTTATGTTTCGCACTGTGAATGAACCAGAAATACCGACACATAAAACAATTGGGAAAGAGAAAAAAGTGGACAGTAAGCTTCAAATAAGCAATAAATTTTTACGTGATACGATCCGATTGTAAGTAAGAATATCAAATTTGTATGTTAGTATTTAAGATACAATATATTATATTTTAGAATTCCCTGAAGATGATGCTAAACAGCATCAAAACGTCGGAATAATCGAAAAAAATCGTTTTCGAAAATTTTTTGACTGAACTGCAGAATAACAAACACATCAAATTATCCAGTCGACCTCTCCTTTATTCCATTAATTTCTTATCTTATTATTATTTTAAAATTTTGAATTTCATACCAGATCGAGCTTTTAAAATGTATGTCAGTTCGGAAATCTAAACTTTTTCCAAAACATGAACCCTACAACTCGTAACAGATTTATGGACGACTGATGTTGTTTACTTCTCAATCCCCGTTGGCTATGCCTACAATGCTCAATGAGCATTGCTCATCCAATTTATTTTCATAAAAAACTCAAAATTCATGGATTATTTCACCATCAAACGCAAAAATGAACTGGCGATGTTTTCCTCTGATTCCAGAAACAACAACAGTCTCTCAACAGTTATCTCAACAGTCTAAAATTAGCGGAAATTCAACCTTTTTGAGAATGAGCAAAGATGTTCCATGAGCTTTCATTGTCTTCGGATAATTTCTTAGGACTTGTGTGCTTAAAACTTAGAGCGTTTCATTGTTTTTCTCGTTTTTGTGGTTTTTTTGTAAACATTTTTTTTTATAAAAATGTCTTTTTTTAGGTTATGTTACAATTAGCGTTTTCCATATTACAAATTCTTTATAATAGTTAAATTGGTATTCTTACATTTTTTTGTATTACTTTTTTTATCACCTCCATGAATATTTTTTCAAGTTGTTTAGAGAAAAAAATTCACACCATATTGAATGATGGAATTTAAAAGTAAATGAAAATTGTTAAGCCTAGTTAAGCTTAAAAAATGTGAACACATACACAGTTACGCACAAATGCAAACACAGCTTAGTAAATCATGGAGCTGAATCGATAGATACCAAGAAAAAGTGGTCTCGAACTCATATTTAATTTATGTAACCACCATGATTGATAATTAAACCTTTATTAAAAACAAAAAAATCATCATTTCGGCTTTTGAATGATGCCTGATTTATTCTGATTTTTAATTCATTGTTTCCTGAATTATGGAAGAAATAATTTTGGTAATCATGCTCTGCGCTCTTGGCTCTCTGAAATCGAGACTCTCTGAACTTTTGACTCTCTGGCAGGGGTGCCAGGTGGTTCTGCCAAAAATCAGGACACTGCAAAGAAAAAAATCTGGATTTTTCAGGACACCTCTGAATTTATGGAATCAATATGCAGCTCTATTGCAGCTAATATTGCAGGAACTAATGCGAAAAGTATTAGCTTAAAACGCCTTTATTTATGCAACAAACGTGAGCAGCTTTTTGGTTGACCTGCAGTTCAAATCGAAAAACACCGTTTAAATATCATCTGAACCGACGATTGCCATCGGTTAAACGAGTTCAACTTTTTTTTACAGATTTGTTCGAAGTAATCATGGTTTGATTACAAATTAGATCGTAGTTGAGATGTTTTATTTGAAAACCAGGACCAATCAGGACATTTTAAAAACACATTTTCAAAAATCAGGTCAATAAGAGTTTTCGAAAAATCAGGACGGTCTCTCGAAAATCAGAACAAAACCTGATAAATCAGGACACCTGACACCTCTGCGCTCTGGTCTGTAAACTCCTCTGCAGGGTTGCCAACATATTTTTTTTTTAAATCAGGGAACTGGTGAAATAGAAATCAGGCAAATCAGGCTTCTTTGAAGTAACAGAAATTTCGTTCAAAGTGATGATCTTTTTTCTGGGCACCCTTAACATTTTCACTTTTTGACTTCAGCATTGGTACTTAATCGAGTTCCTTATACTGTTTATATTTTCTACAATTGTGCCATGTAATGCCGTATTTCTATTTACCCAGGTGGCCCACTTGTTGTGTACTGAGTGCTCTCAAACCGTTTTTTTTATATGAAGGTGACAGCAGTTAGTTCACAACTGGTTGGCCTCCAGGTAAAAACGAATACGGTATAAAATTGACATTTTTTTCTTTATTAATGAAGCTGTCAAAAATATGTACATTTCTTAAACTGGCGATCTGGGTAAAAATAACTCGAGCACTAAAATGTGTTGACCCAGACCGAGACCCAGATTAGCTCAAAATGTGTCAAATTTTACACATAAAAATGTCAGTTGCGGAATCATTTTTCATCACATTTGCAAAAATCAGGCAAAATCAGGCATATTTTCAAAAACCAGGGAAATTCAATGGCTTATCAGGTTGTCAGAATGAACCTCGAAAAATCGGGCAAATTCTGAAAAACCAGTCAAATCCTGAAAATCAGGCAAATCCTGAACAATCAGGCACATTGGCATCTCTGTTCCTCCGTCTTTTGACTCCCTAGCAACGTTGCCAGATTGTCATCCGTCCAGATTCTTCGATGGAACGAATTACAAAACTTTACCTACTGATTTTGGTGAAATGAAGCTTGGTGACCTTTTGTAATCACTTCTTAATGTTCGATACTCCGTAGAAATCCGCAGGAGATGCTGAAAATCCGCAGATTTTGGATCTCCGAAGAAATCTATAGATCTCAACACGCTGCTCCCTAGACTTTTGACTCCCTGAAGTTTCGACTCATGACTCCCTGAACATTTGAATCTCTGGACTTTGGGCTCTCTGGGCTCTCGATTCTCGGACTTGAGACTCTCTGAAATTTTGAATCTTTGAACTTTTCGCTCTACTTACAACTCTTTGTCTTTTGTCAGCCTAGACTCTTGACTCTCTGGGCTTTGACTCCTAGGACTTTTAACTCTCTAGGCTCTAGGCACTCGGAACTCTTGACTCTCTTGACTTTCGACTCCCTGGTTTGTTAACTTCTCTGTCTTCTGACTCCCTGGCAACGTTGCCAGATTGCCTGCCGTTCAAATTTATCGATGGGACGAAAACCGAAAATAAACTGATTTTGTTAAAATGAAACTTGATGACCTTTTGTAATCATCTCATAATGTTCGATAATCCGTAGAAATTCGAAGGAAATGCTAAAAATCCGCAGATTTCGGGCATCGATCCATAGATCCACAAACGTGATAAAAATCTGCAGATCTCCGAAGAAATCAATAGACCTGAACACGCTGCTCCCTGGATTTTTGACTCCCTGAAGTTTCGACTCTTTGGGCTTTTTATTCTTTGAGAACTTGAATCTCCTTACTTTCGACTCTTTTATTTTTTGACGTCTTGATATCTAAACTATATTGACTCAACTTTATGCTTCCTGAACTTTTGACTCTTTGGACTTTTACTTGCTAAATTTTTGACTCCCTGGACTCCGAAGATATCCATAGATCTCAGCACGCTGCTCAATGGACTTTTGACTCCCGAAAGATTCGACTCTCTGGGTTTTTATTCTTTGAGAACTTGAATCTCTGGACTTTTGACTCTTTTATTTTTGACGCCTTGGTATCTAAATTATATTGACTCAACTCTGTGCTTCCTAAACTTTTGACTCTCTGGGCTTTTACTTGCTGAATTTTTGACTCCCTGGACTCTGGAGAAATCAAAAGACCTGAACACGTTGCTCTCTGGATTTTTGACTCCCTGAAGTTTCGACTCTCTGGGCTTTTTATTCTTTGAGAACTTGAATCTCTTTACTTTTGACTCTTTTATTTTTGGCGCCTTGGACTCTAAGCTATCTTGACTGATGACTCTTTGAACTTTTGACTACCTGAACTTTTGACTCTTTGGACTTTAAATCGCTGAACTTTTGATTCCCTCAACTTTTGACTCCCTGAACTTACCGGATTCTCGACTCTCTGAATTTTTGACTCCCTTGACATTTGAATCTCTCGACTTGTGTCTTCCTTAAGTTTCAACTCTCAGAACTTTTTAGTCTATGGAATCAAGACTCTCTGGACTCTTGAATCTCTATCATTGGCTATTGACTGTTTATTGTTGCTTGAAATTTTAAACAATTGTTTCACAAACAAAAAAAAATCGCTCCAATTCCAAAAATTGCCTCGAATGCGAAATCGATAGAACAGAGAATCGAGCAATCGCAATGAAATATTCCCTACAGAGATAACGATTTCACGGTCACCAAAGCCAAACGAAAGAGAGGAAAAAACCCGACGGAATCGCCCCCTCCAGCCAGACTCGGTTAATGGTGATTGAATGGAATCGGAAAAGCTCTCCCGCTTGTTGACGCCTTCCGGGTTACGAAGGCAAATTAAATTTGAAAGTCAATTGCTCCCATCGTCATCATCATCGAAATGTTTTTCTCCCCATGTTTGGCTTTATCTATAGTTGATTGGCATCGTTGTCACCATCGAAGAATTGATACTATCGATGGGAATAGCCTCATTGGTGGCTGGAATGTTTTTTTTCCGCTTTTGGGGGTTGTAACTGTTTCAGGAAAATGCTTCGAGGGCCATTCGAGAATGATTCGTTTTGTTAAAGTAATAACAGTCTTTCAAAGCATAAAAATTTTGCCGTTGAACATTGATGAAGCATTTTGATCAACAAAACAAAATAAACAAAACACAAAAAAAATGCGGGGAAACAAAAAGTTTAAAATTTTTTGTGAGTATAAAAAAATTTGTTTTTTTTTTGTTTATTTGACAAAAAAGTGAATAAAATCCGTGCATAATCCGGGCTTTTATTAATAAAATCCGGGCAACCGAGCCAATGTGGAATGTTCCCTAATTTTTCATTCAAATATCCGGGCAAACCCGGATAAAACCGGGAATTCTGGCAACCTTAAAATAACCTTTAAAGCATTTTGGTTCATGATTGAAAGAAAAAAATTAAAACGTTTGTCTTTTAAAAGTCTTTAAATTTCAAATTTTGAAATTCTTATTTTAAGAATGACCTTTTTTACACTTTCTTGGCGCTAATGCTTTTTGTTTGTCTCAAAAATTATCGAAACAAATGTTTGGAACAGAATAAAAATTACACAGCTACTAGGAAAAAAAACACCCACATTGTCACTCAATTTACAATGTTTGCCTTTGTTCTACACAGCTCGTGGCTTTGATGTTTGATTTCATCGAGCTTTTTATCTGTTACATTTTTTTTTTGTTTTGTTCTATCTTGTTCCAATTCCCTTCCGGGAGGCTTAAAAGATAAAAATCCGGAAACTGTGTTTGATTTTCGCTACCGCTTTTCCTTTTTTTCCGAATCGCTATCGCTGTTTTGATGCCCCGATAGGCATTTTCTTTGCTGCCACCCTTTATAGTCGGTATTTGAATTTCAGATTGATCGGAAACATGGAGATTTGGTTTGATTCCGAAATTGAATCAATGGGAGGATTTTTTTCGTTTTCGCTATTTTTTATTGCTCAACACGATAAATAACACTGGAAGAGTAGTGTTTTTGTTTGTTACATAATTTGTTGATGTTTCTCCTTCTGAGTAGAATGATTATCCGATTTTATTTCATAGAATCCAAAAAAAAAACAATTTTTGTGGACTTTTCTGTTCGAAAACAAACTTCATAAAAATGAGCAGAAGATATCAACTTTTTTTATATCTCCTACTACTGAACCAAAAATTTAAAAAAATCAATGGTATTTTTTGTTCTTCTGTTGAAAATCCTTACAAAAAGTGCACCTATTTTTTCCACCCTCCATGAAAGTAAGTTTTTGTTTACTTTGGTCCTCATCCGACTCCAAACATCCCCCAAGGGGCAAAGTCGAGCCGGATCGGACCAGCCATCATTGAAGCTTTTGTGCCATTTTTGCTGCCGTTTCGGTAAGAGATTTTCCCCAAAGGCTGCCTCCTGCCTGATGGCTGTTGTTTTTGTTGCCGCAATCACAATCGATAATCTGTTTGTGTAAAAAGGATTAACCACTTGATGTGTTTCGGGCCTGGTTACACAAACACTTATACACGTACACGTACACACACTTATGCCGGCAATTTGTGGTTAGTACATCAACAGCACCGGAGCTCTCAATGAAAATAGGCCGTGAATGAGTGGGTGGTTGGGTAGTTGGTTGATCAACATTAGGTCGCCTGGTGTCTGCATCAATCATGGGAAGTGTAAGAGACAGTCATTGTCGGATTTGATAGGTTTTCGGTGATTGTTCCATAATTTGGGAATCTGTGGTTTTCGTAACCAAGTACAGTTTGTTGTTTTTCAATGCAGTTCTCCGAATTTCAGTCATATAAACTTCAGTT
>NW_026597108.1:8276-14000 GCF_029784155.1 Uranotaenia lowii | reverse complement strand
GCAAGGAAAAACTTGAAACTATGTCAATCGGAATCGGACACTCGACAAAGCAGGCACTGATAAATTTTCTAACACATGCGGGGAATGCGTCGTTCGTCGTCCACATTCTTCGCTGGCCCAAAAATGGACCACACCAACAACAAGGCCTACTTATCGATTCGGTAAATCACTACTAGCTAGGCATACTGGTATAAAAATACGGGGAGTGATATGTAAAAACAAAAACCAACCTGACCGAGATTCTTCGGTTGGTTGCAAGGGACAATTTCCCTCTGTGTGTTCTTCGGAATTCCGGTGTCCATTTCAGGATGGCCTTCGATTACATTTGATGCCACTTGTTACTACATCTTACTGTATACTGTGTATATGTTTCGTAAACAATATGGTGACATGGCGCCAATGTTATATTGTGTGTTACCTGTTGGAACTTCCTGTGCCTTACCTTTCTACATACATATATGCGTTGCAACTTGCAGTGAACCTCGGTAATACATCAACCATGTAGTATATTGTGCCCGGATATGGAAAACTACCAGCCCTTTGTTGTTCCTTTTTATAGGAACGAACATATTACATTTTGAAGGGTGTGTAAATTGACCAGATTTGATACCGGTCATTGGTCGTGCTAGTTGGGGTAAATAGGGCTTCCCTTGACGCTAAAGATAGAGAGATAGGTGGTGCATTAAAGCTGGCTGAACGCAATATTATAGAAGAGGCATTGCCGGGGAATGCTGGATTGCGGCAGGGATTTAAACTGGTACCGTCACATTTCTTACACATACGCCAATCCAGTTGTTTCTACTTTGTAAACAAATGGCGCTAGCTTGATTTAAAAATGATAAAATCAATAAAATTATGGGGCTTGTGATATAGCTCAGTTGGCAAGACAGTTGCCTCCAGAGCCGATGTCCGCGAGTTCGAGCCCAATAATAAACAAAGAACACAGTTGTACCGGATAAGTTTTTCGATAACTGTCCGCCAACTGCAATGTTGAAATAATGCCGTGAATGCTATAAAAATGGTAAACAACTGTAATCGAAAAAAGAATTAATTGTCAAAATTGTCAAAATTGTCAAAATTGTCAAAATTGTCAAAATTGTCAAAATTGTCAAAAATGTCAAAATTGTCAAAATTGTCAAAATTGTCAAAAATGTCAAAATTGTCAAAATTGTCAAAATTGTCAAAATTGTCAAAATTGTCAAAATTGTCAAAATTGTCAAAATTGTCAAAATTGTCAAAATTGTCAAAATTGTCAAAATTGTCAAAATTGTCAAAATTGTCAAAATTGTCAAAATTGTCAAAATTGTCAAAATTGTCAAAATTGTCAAAATTTTCAAAATTGTCAAAATTGTCAAAATTGTCAAAATTGTCGAAATTGTCAAAATTGTCAAAATTGTCAAAATTGTCAAAATTGTAAAAATTGTCAAAATTGTCAAAATTGTCAAAACTGTCAAAATTGTCAAAATTGTCAAAATTGTCAAAATTGTCAAAATTGTCAAAATTGTCAAAATTGTCACAATTGTCAAAATTGTCAAAATTGTCAAAATTGTCAAAATTATCAAAATTGTCAAATTGTCAAAATTGTCAAAATTGTCAAAATTGTCAAAATTGTCAAAATTGTCAAAATTGTCAAAATTGTCAAAATTGTCAAAATTGTCAAAATTGTCAAAATTGTCAAAATTGTCAAAATTGTCAAAATTGTCAAAATTGTCAAAATTGTCAAAATTGTCAAAATTGTCAAAATTGTCAAAATTGTCAAAATTGTCAAAATTGTCAAAATTGTCAAAATTGTCAAAATTGTCAAAATTGTCAAAATTGTCAAAATTGTCAAAATTGTCAAAATTGTCAAAATTGTCAAAATTGTCAAATTGTCAAAATTGTCAAAATTGTCAAAATTGTCAAAATTGTCAAAATTGTCAAAATTGTCAAAATTGTCAAAATTGTCAAAATTGTCAAAATTGTCAAAATTGTCAAAATTGTCAAAATTGTCAAAATTGTCAAAATTGTCAAAATTGTCAAAATTGTCAAAATTGTCAAAATTGTCAAAATTGTCAAAATTGTCAAAATTGTCAAAATTGTCAAAATTGTCAAAATTGTCAAAATTGTCAAAATTGTCAAAATTGTCAAAATTGTCAAAATTGTCAAAATTGTCAAAATTGTCAAAATTGTCAAAACTGTCAAAATTGTCAAAATTGTCAAAATTGTCAAAATTGTCAAAATTGTCAAAATTGTCAAAATTGTCAAAATTGTCAAAATTGTCAAAATTGTCAAAATTGTCAAAATTGTCAAAATTGTCAAAATTGTCAAAATTGTCAAAATTGTCAAAATTGTCAAAATTGTCAAAATTGTCAAAATTGTCAAAATTGTCAAAATTGTCAAAATTGTCAAAATTGTCAAAATTGTCAAAATTGTCAAAATTGTCAAAATTGTCAAAATGTCAAAATTGTCAAAATTGTCAAAATTGTCAAAATTGTCAAAATTGTCAAAATTGTCAAAATTGTCAAAATTGTCCAAAATTGTCAAAATTGTCAAATTTGTCAAAATTGTCAAAATTGTCAAAATTGTCAAAATTGTCAAAATTGCCAAAATTGTCAAAATTGTCAAAATTGTCAAAATTGTCAAATTGTCAAAATTGTCAAAATTGTCAAAATTGTCAAAATTGTCAAAATTAGTCAAAATTGTCAAAATTGTCAAAATTGTCAAAATTGTCAAAATTGTCAAAATTGTCAAAATTGTCAAAATTGTCAAAATTGTCAAAATTGTCAAAATTGTCAAAATTGTCAAAATTGTCAAAATTGTCAAAATTGTCAAAATTGTCAAAATTGTCAAAATTGTCAAAATTGTCAAAATTGTCAAAATTGTCAAAATTGTCAAAATTGTCAAAATTGTCAAAATTGTCAAAATTGTCAAAATTGTCAAAATTGTCAAAATTGTCAAAATTGTCAAAATTGTCAAAATTGTCAAAATTGTCAAAATTGTCAAAATTGTCAAATTGTCAAAATTGTCAAAATTGTCAAAATTGTCAAAATTGTCAAAATTGTCAAAATTGTCAAAATTGTCAAAATTGTCAAAATTGTCAAAATTGTCAAAATTGTCAAAATTGTCAAAATTGTCAAAATTGTCAAAATTGTCAAAATTGTCAAAATTGTCAAAATTGTCAAAATTGTCAAAATTGTCAAAATTGTCAAAATTGTCAAAATTGTCAAAATTGTCAAAATTGTCAAAATTGTCAAAATTGTCAAAATTGTCAAAATTGTCAAAATTGTCAAAATTGTCAAAATTGTCAAAATTGTCAAAATTGTCAAAATTGTCAAAATTGTCAAAATTGTCAAAATTGTCAAAATTGTCAAAATTGTCAAAATTGTCAAAATTGTCAAAATTGTCAAAATTGTCAAAATTGTCAAAATTGTCAAAATTGTCAAAATTGTCAAAATTGTCAAAATTGTCAAAATTGTCAAAATTGTCAAAATTGACAAAATGACAAAAATGACAAAAATGACAAAATTGACAAAAATGACAAAAATCGATAAAAATGACAAAAATGACAAAAATGACAAAAATGACAAAAATGACAAAAATGACAAAAATGACAAAAATGACAAAAATGACAAAAATGACAAAAATGACAAAAATGACAAAAATGACAAAAATGACAAAAATGACAAAAATTGACAAAAATGACAAAAATGACAAAATTGTCAAAAATGACAAAAATGACAAAATGACAAAAATGACAAAAATGACAAAAATGACAAAAATGACAAAAATGACAAAAATGACAAAAATGACAAAAATGACAAAAATGACAAAAATGACAAAAATGACAAAAATGACAAAAATGACAAAAATGACAAAAATGACAAAAATGACAAAAATGACAAAAATGACAAAAATGACAAAAATGACAAAAATGACAAAAATGACAAAAATGACAAAAATGACAAAAATGACAAAAATGACAAAAATGACAAAAATGACAAAAATGACAAAAATGACAAAAATGACAAAAATGACAAAAATGACAAAAATGACAAAAATGACAAAAATGACAAAAATGACAAAAATGACAAAAATGACAAAAATGACAAAAATGACAAAAATGACAAAAATGACAAAAATGACAAAAATGACAAAAATGACAAAAATGACAAAAATGACAAAAATGACAAAATGACAAAAATGACAAAAATGACAAAAATGACAAAAATGACAAAAATGACAAAAATGACAAAAATGACAAAAATGACAAAAATGACAAAAATGACAAAAATGACAAAAATGACAAAAATGACAAAAATGACAAAAATGACAAAAATGACAAAAATGACAAAAATGACAAAAATGACAAAATGACAAAAATGACAAAAATGACAAAAATGACAAAAATGACAAAAATGACAAAAATGACAAAAATGACAAAAATGACAAAAATGACAAAAATGACAAAAATGACAAAAATGACAAAAATGACAAAAATGACAAAAATGACAAAAATGACAAAAATGACAAAAATGACAAAAATGACAAAATGACAAAAATGACAAAAATGACAAAAAATGACAAAAATGACAAAAATGACAAAAATGACAAAAATGACAAAAATGACAAAAATGACAAAAATGACAAAAATGACAAAAATGACAAAAATGACAAAAATGACAAAAATGACAAAAATGACAAAAATGACAAAAATGACAAAAATGACAAAAATGACAAAAATGACAAAAATGACAAAAATGACAAAAATGACAAAAATGACAAAAATGACAAAAATGACAAAAATGACAAAAATGACAAAATGACAAAAATGACAAAAATGACAAAAATGACAAAAATGACAAAAATGACAAAAATGACAAAAATGACAAAAATGACAAAAATGACAAAAATGACAAAAATGACAAAAATGACAAAAATGACAAAAATGACAAAAATGACAAAAATGACAAAAATGACAAAAATGACAAACAAAAATGACAAAAATGACAAAAATGACAAAAATGACAAAAATGACAAAAATGACAAAAATGACAAAAATGACAAAAATGACAAAAATGACAAAAATGACAAAAATGACAAAAATGACAAAAATGACAAAAATGACAAAATGACAAAAATGACAAAAATGACAAAAATGACAAAAATGACAAAAATGACAAAAATGACAAAAATGACAAAAATGACAAAAATGACAAAAATGACAAAAATGACAAAAATGACAAAAATGACAAAAATGACAAAAATGACAAAAATGACAAAAATGACAAAAATGACAAAAATGACAAAAATGACAAAAATGACAAAAATGACAAAAATGACAAAAATGACAAAAATGACAAAAATGACAAAAATGACAAAAATGACAAAAATGACAAAAATGACAAAAATGACAAAAAATGACAAAAATGACAAAAATGACAAAAATGACAAAAATGACAAAAATGACAAAAATGACAAAAATGACAAAAATGACAAAAATGACAAAATGACAAAATGACAAAAATGACAAAAATGACAAAAATGACAAAAATGACAAAAATGACAAAAATGACAAAAATGACAAAAATGACAAAAATGACAAAATGACAAAAATGACAAAAATGACAAAAATGACAAAAATGACAAAAATGACAAAAATGACAAAAATGACAAAAATGACAAAAATGACAAAAATGACAAAAATGACAAAAATGACAAAAATGACAAAAATGACAAAGAATCGAC
>NW_026597108.1:0-7776 GCF_029784155.1 Uranotaenia lowii | reverse complement strand
TAAAATGACAAAAATGACAAAAATGACAAAAATGATAAAAATGACAAAAATGACAAAAATGACAAAAATGACAAAAATGACAAAAATGACAAAAATGACAAAAATGACAAAAATGACAAAAATGACAAAAATGACAAAAATGACAAAAATGACAAAAATGACAAAAATGACAAAAATGACAAAAATGACAAAAATGACAAAAATGACAAAAATGACAAAAATGACAAAAATGACAAAAATGACAAAAATGACAAAAACAATAAAAATGACAAAAATGACAAAAAATGACAAAAATGACAAAAATGACAAAAATGACAAAAAATGACAAAAATGACAAAAATGACAAAAATGACAAAAATGACAAAAATGACAAAAATGACAAAAATGACAAAAATGACAAAAATGACAAAAATGACAAAAATGACAAAAATGACAAAAATGACAAAAATGACAAAAATGACAAAAATGACAAAAATGACAAAAATGACAAAAATGACAAAAATGACAAAAATGACAAAAATGACAAAAATGACAAAAATGACAAAAATGACAAAAATGACAAAAATGACAAAAATGACAAAAATGACAAAAATGACAAAAATGACAAAAATGACAAAAATGACAAAAATGACAAAAATGACAAAAATGACAAAAATGACAAAAATGACAAAAATGACAAAAATGTCAAAAATGACAAAAATGACAAAAATGACAAAAATGACAAAAATGACAAAAATGATAAAAATGACAAAAATGACAAAAATGACAAAAATGACAAAAATGACAAAAATGACAGAAATGACAAAAATGACAAAAATGACAAAAATGACAAAAATGACAAAAATGACAAAAATGACAAAAATGACAAAAATGACAAAAATGACAAAAATGACAAAAATGACAAAAATGACAAAAATGACAAAAATGACAAAAATGACAAAAATGACAAAAATGACAAAAATGACAAAATGACAAAAATGACAAAAATGACAAAAATGACAAAAATGACAAAAATGACAAAAATGACAAAAATGACAAAAATGACAAAAATGACAAAAATGACAAAAATGACAAAAATGACAAAAATGACAAAAATGACAAAAATGACAAAAATGACAAAAATGACAAAAATGACAAAAATGACAAAAATGACAAAAATGACAAAAATGACAAAAATGACAAAAATGACAAAAATGACAAAAATGACAAAAATGACAAAAATGACAAAAATGACAAAAATGACAAAAATGACAAAAATGACAAAAATGACAAAAATGACAAAAATGACAAAAATGACAAAAATGACAAAAATGACAAAAATGACAAAAATGACAAAAATGACAAAAATGACAAAAATGACAAAAATGACAAAAATGACAAAAATGACAAAAATGACAAAAATGACAAAAATGACAAAAATGACAAAAATGACAAAAATGACAAAAATGACAAAAATGACAAAAATGATAAAAATGACAAAAATGACAAAAATGACAAAAATGACAAAAATGACAAAAATGACAAAAATGACAGAAATGACAAAAATGACAAAAATGACAAAAATGACAAAAATGACAAAAATGACAAAAATGACAAAAATGACAAAAATGACAAAAATGACAAAAATGACAAAAATGACAAAAATGACAAAAATGACAAAAATGACAAAAATGACAAAAATGACAAAAATGACAAAAATGACAAAAATGACAAAAATGACAAAATGACAAGAATGACAAAAATGACAAAAATGACAAAAATGACAAAAATGACAAAAATGACAAAAATGACAAAAATGACAAAAATGACAAAAATGACAAAAATGACAAAAATGACAAAAATGACAAAACATGACAAAAATGACAAAAATGACAAAAATGACAAAAATGACAAAAATGACAAAAATGACAAAAATGACAAAAATGACAAAAATGACAAAAATGACAAAAATGACAAAAATGACAAAAATGACAAAAATGACAAAAATGACAAAAATGACAAAAATGACAAAAATGACAAAAATGACAAAAATGACAAAAATGACAAAAATGACAAAAATGACAAAAATGACAAAAATGACAAAAATGACAAAAATGACAAAAATGACAAAAATGACAAAAATGACAAAAATGACAAAAATGACAAAAATGACAAAAATGACAAAAATGACAAAAATGACAAAAATGACAAAAATGACAAAAATGACAAAAATGACAAAAATGACAAAAATGACAAAAATGACAAAAATGACAAAAATGACAAAAATGACAAAAATGACAAAAATGACAAAAATGACAAAAATGACAAAAATGACAAAAATGACAAAAATGACAAAAATGACAAAAATGACAAAAATGACAAAAATGACAAAAATGACAAAAATGACAAAAATGACAAAAATGACAAAAATGACAAAAATGACAAAAATGACAAAAATGACAAAAATGACAAAAATGACAAAAATGAAAAAATGACAAAAATGACAAAAATGACAAAAATGATAAAAATGACAAAAATGACAAAAATGACAAAAATGACAAAAATGACAAAAATGACAAAAATGACAAAAATGACAAAAATGACAAAAATGACAAAAATGACAAAAATGACAAAAATGACAAAAATGACAAAAATGACAAAAATGACAAAAATGACAAAAATGACAAAAATGACAAAAATGACAAAAATGACAAAAATGACAAAAATGACAAAAATGACAAAAATGACAAAAATGACAAAAATGACAAAAATGACAAAAATGACAAAAATGACAAAAATGACAAAAATGACAAAAATGACAAAAATGACAAAAATGACAAAAATGACAAAAATGACAAAAATGACAAAAATGACAAAAATGACAAAAATGACAAAAATGACAAAAATGACAAAAATGACAAAAATGACAAAAATGACAAAAATGACAAAAATGACAAAAATGACAAAAATGACAAAAATGACAAAAATGAAAAAATGACAAAAATGACAAAAATGACAAAAATGACAAAAATGATAAAAATGACAAAATGACAAAAATGACAAAAATGACAAAAATGACAAAAATGACAAAAATGACAAAAATGACAAAAATGACAAAAATGACAAAAATGACAAAAATGACAAAAATGACAAAAATGACAAAAATGACAAAAATGACAAAAATGACAAAAATGACAAAAATGACAAAAATGACAAAAATGACAAAAATGACAAAAATGACAAAAATGACAAAAATGACAAAAATGACAAAAATGACAAAAATGACAAAAATGACAAAAATGACAAAAATGACAAAAATGACAAAAATGACAAAAATGACAAAAATGACAAAAATGACAAAAATGACAAAAATGACAAAAATGACAAAAATGACAAAAATGACAAAAATGACAAAAATGACAAAACATGACAAAAATGACAAAAATGACAAAAATGACAAAAATGACAAAAATGACAAAAATGACAAAAATGACAAAAATGACAAAAATGACAAAAATGACAAAAATGACAAAAATGACAAAAATGACAAAAATGACAAAAATGACAAAAATGACAAAAATGACAAAAATGACAAAAATGACAAAAATGACAAAAATGACAAAAATGACAAAAATGACAAAAATGACAAAAATGACAAAAATGACAAAAATGACAAAAATGACAAAAATGACAAAAATGACAAAAATGACAAAAATGACAAAAATGACAAAAATGACAAAAATGACAAAAATGACAAAAATGATAAAAATGATAAAAATGATAAAAATGACAAAAATGACAAAAATGACAAAAATGACAAAAATGACAAAAATGACAAAAATGACAAAAATGACAAAAATGACAAAAATGACAAAAATGACAAAAATGACAAAAATGACAAAAATGACAAAAATGACAAAAATGACAAAAATGACAAAAATGACAAAAATGACAAAAATGACAAAAATGACAAAAATGACAAAAATGACAAAAATGACAAAAATGACAAAAATGACAAAACATGACAAAAATGACAAAAATGACAAAAATGACAAAAATGACAAAAATGACAAAAATGACAAAAATGACAAAAATGACAAAAATGACAAAAATGACAAAAATGACAAAAATGACAAAAATGACAAAAATGACAAAAATGGCAAAAATGACAAAAATGGCAAAAATGACAAAAATGACAAAAATGACAAAAATGACAAAAATGACAAAAATGACAAAAATGACAAAAATGACAAAAATGACAAAAATGACAAAAATGACAAAAATGACAAAAATGACAAAAATGACAAAAATGACAAAAATGACAAAAATGACAAAAATGACAAAAATGACAAAAATGACAAAAATGACAAAAATGACAAAAATGACAAAAATGACAAAAATGACAAAAATGACAAAAATGACAAAAATGACAAAAATGACAAAAATGACAAAAATGACAAAAATGACAAAAATGACAAAAATGACAAAAATGACAAAAATGACAAAAATGACAAAAATGACAAAAATGACAAAAATGACAAAAATGAAAAAATGACAAAAATGACAAAAATGACAAAAATGATAAAAATGACAAAAATGACAAAAATGACAAAAATGACAAAAATGACAAAAATGACAAAAATGACAAAAATGACAAAAATGACAAAAATGACAAAAATGACAAAAATGACAAAAATGACAAAAATGACAAAAATGACAAAAATGACAAAAATGACAAAAATGACAAAAATGACAAAAATGACAAAAATGACAAAAATGACAAAAATGACAAAAATGACAAAAATGACAAAAATGACAAAAATGACAAAAATGACAAAAATGACAAAAATGACAAAAATGACAAAAATGACAAAAATGACAAAAATGACAAAAATGACAAAAATGACAAAAATGACAAAAATGACAAAAATGACAAAAATGACAAAAATGACAAAAATGACAAAAATTACAAAAATTACAAAAAATACAAAAATTACAAAAATTACAAAAATTACAAAAATTACAAAAATTACAAAAATTACAAAAATAACAAAAATTACAAAAATTACAAAAATTACAAAAATTACAAAAATTACAAAAATTACAAAAATTACAAAAATTACAAAAATTACAAAAATTACAAAAATTACAAAAATTACAAATATTACGAAAATTACGAAAATTACAAAAATTACAAAACTTACAAAAATTACAAAAATTACAAAAATTACAAAAATTACAAAAATTACAAAAATTACAAAAATTACAAAAATTACAAAAATGACAAAAATGACAAAAATGACAAAAATGACAAAAATTTCAAAAATTACAAAAATAACAAAAATTTCAAAAATTACAAAAATGACAAAAATGACAAAAAAGACAAAAATGACAAAAATGACAAAAATGACAAAAATGACAAAAATGACAAAAATGACAAAAATGACAAAAATGACAAAAATGACAAAAATGACAAAAATGACAAAAATGACAAAAATGACAAAAATGACAAAAATGACAAAAATGACAAAAATTACAAAAATTACAAAAATTACAAAAATTACAAAAATTACAAAAATGACAAAAACTACAAAAATTACAAAAATTACAAAAATTACAAAAATTACAAAAATTACAAAAATTACAAAAATTACAAAAATTACAAAAATTACAAAAATTACAAAAATTACAAAAATTACAAAAATTACAAAAATTACAAAAATTACAAAAATTACAAAAATTACAAAAATTACAAAAATTACAAAAATTACAAAAATTACAAAAATTACAAAAATTACAAAAATTACAAAAATTACAAAAGTTACAAAAATTACAAAAATTACAAAAATTACAAAAATTACAAAAATTACAAAAATTACAAAAATTACAAAAATTACAAAAATTACAAAAATTACAAAAATTACAAAAATTACAAAAATTACAAAAATTACAAAAATTACAAAAATTACAAAAATGACAAAAATGACAAAAATTACAAAAATTACAAAAATACAAAAATGACAAAAATTACAAAAATTACAAAAATTACAAAAATTACAAAAATTACAAAAATTACAAAAATTACAAAAATTACAAAAATTACAAAAATTACAAAAATTACAAAAATTACAAAAATTACAAAAATTACAAAAATTACAAAAATTACAAAAATTACAAAAATTACAAAAATTACAAAAATTACAAAAATTACAAAAATTACAAAAATTACAAAAATTACAAAAATTACAAAAATTACAAAAATTACAAAAATTACAAAAATTACAAAAATTACAAAAATTACAAAAATTACAAAAATTACCAAAATTACAAAAATTACAAAAATTAAAAAAATACAAAAACTACAAAAATTACAAAAATTACAAAAATTACAAAAATTACAAAAATTACAAAAATTACAAAAATTACAAAAATTACAAAAATTACAAAAATTACAAAAATTACAAAAATTACAAAAATTACAAAAATTACAAAAATTACAAAAATTACAAAAATTACAAAAATTACAAAAATTACAAAAATTACAAAAATGACAAAAATTACAAAAATTACAAAAATACAAAAATAACAAAAATGAAAAAAAAAATAAAATTACAAAAATTACAAAAATTACAAAAATTTCAAAAATTTCATAAACTACAAAAATCACAAAAATTACAGAAATTACATAATTTACAAAAATGACAAAAATTTCAAAATTACAAAAATGACAAAAATGACAAAAATGACAAAAATGACAAAAATGACAAAAATGACAAAAATGACAAAATAAATAAAATTTACAATTGTACGTCTCGGTGGTCGAGTAGTTAGCGTGGTTAGACGGTAATCGCTGGTCCACTGATGGCATGGGTTCGATTCCCATCTCAGTACTGGGTGTTTAATGTTAATCTTAAGTTGTCCGCGTCATTTTTTCAGTCTGTGAGCCTAAGTCGGCTAAGACAGTTTATGTCTTTAAAAAAAAAAAAAAGAATTACAAATATTACAAAAATTACAAAAATTACAAAAATTACAAAAATTACAAAAATTACAAAAATTACAAAAATTACAAAAATTACAAAAATTACAAAAATTTACAAAAATTTACAAAAATTTACAAAAATATACAAAAATTTACAAAAATTTACAAAATTTACAAAAATTTACAAAAATTTACAAAAATTTACAAAAATTTACAAAAATTTACAAAAAATTACAAAAATTTACAAAAATTTACAAAAATTTACAAAAATTTACAAAAATTTACAAAAATTTACAAAAATTTACAAAAATTTACAAAAATTTACAAAAATTTACAAAAATTTACAAAAATTTACAAAAATTTACAAAAATTTACAAAAATTTACAAAAATTTACAAAAATTACAAAAATTTACAAAAATTTCCAAAAATTTACAAAATTCAACAAAAATTTACAAAAATTTACATAAATTTACAAAAATTTACAAAAATTTACAAAAATTTACAAAAATTTACAAAAATTTACAAAAATTTACAAAAATTTACAAAAATTTACAAAAATTTACAAAAATTTACAAAAATTTACAAAAATTTACAAAAATTTACAAAAATTTACAAAAATTTACAAAAATTTACAAAAATTTACAAAAATTTACAAAAATTTACAAAAATTTACAAAAATTTACAAAAATTTACAAAAATTTACATAAATTTTCAAAAATTTACAAAAATTTACAAAAATTTACAAAAATTTACAAAAGTTTACAAAAATTTACAAAAATTTACAAAAATTTGCAAAAGCTTACAAAAGTTTACAAAA
>NW_026597107.1:7987-14000 GCF_029784155.1 Uranotaenia lowii | reverse complement strand
AAATGACAAAAATGACAAAAATGACAAAAATGACAAAGCGACAAAAATGACAAAAAATGACAAAAATTACAAAAATGACAAAAATGACAAAAATGACAAAAATGACAAAAATGACAAAAATGACAAAAATGACAAAAATGACAAAAATTACAAAAATTACAAAAATGACAAAAATGACAAAAATGACAAAAATGACAAAAATGACAAAAATGACAAAAATGACAAAAATGACAAAAATGACAAAAATGACAAAAATGACAAAAATGACAAAAATGACAAAAATGACAAAAATGACAAAAATGACAAAAATGACAAAAAAGACAAAAATGACAAAAATGACAAAAATGACAAAAATGACAAAAATGACAAAAATGACAAAAATGACAAAATGAAAAAAAATGACAAAAATGACAAAAATGACAAAATGGCAGAAAAGACAAAAAAGACAAAAATGACAAAAATGACAAAAATGACAAAAATGACAAAAATGACAAAAATTACAATAATTACAAAAATTACAAAAATGACAAAATTACTAAAATTTAAAAAAATACAAAAATGACAAAAATGACAAAAATGACAAAAATGACAAAAATGACAAAAATGACAAAAATGACAAAAATGACAAAAATGACAAAAATGACAAAAATGACAAAAATGACAAAAATGACAAAAATGACAAAATGACAAAAATGACAAAAATGACAAAAATGACAAAAATGACAAAAATGACAAAAATGACAAAAATGACAAAAATGACAAAAATGACAAAAATGACAAAAATGACAAAAATGACAAAAATGACAAAAATGACAAAAATGACAAAAATGACAAAAATGACAAAAATGACAAAAATGACAAAAATGACAAAAATGACAAAAATGACAAAAATGACAAAAATGACAAAAATGACAAAATGACAAAAATGACAAAATGACAAAAATGACAAAAATGACAAAAATGACAAAAATGACAAAAATGACAAAAATGACAAAAATGACAAAAATGACAAAAATGACAAAAATGACAAAAATGACAAAATGACAAAAATGACAAAAATGACAAAAATGACAAAAAATGACAAAAATGACAAAAATGACTAAAAAGACAAAAATGACAAAAATGACAAAAATGACAAAAATGACAAAAATGACAAAAATGACAAAAATGACAAAAATGACAAAAATGACAAAAATGACAAAAATGACAAAAATGACAAAAATGACAAAAATGACAAAAATGACAAAAATGACAAAAATGACAAAAATGACAAAAATGACAAAAATGACAAAAATGACAAAAATGACAAAAATGACAAAAATGACAAAAATGACAAAATGACAAAAATGACAAAAATGACAAAAATGACAAAAATGACAAAAATGACAAAAATGACAAAAATGACAAAAATGACAAAAATGACAAAAATGACAAAAATGACAAAAATGACAAAAATGACAAAAATGACAAAAATGACAAAAATGACAAAAATGACAAAAATGACAAAAATGACAAAAATGACAAAAATGACAAAAATGACAAAAATGACAAAAATGACAAAAATGACAAAAATGACAAAAATGACAAAAATGACAAAAATGACAAAAATGACAAAAATGACAAAAATGACAAAAATGACAAAAATGACAAAAATGACAAAAATTACAAAAATGACAAAAATGACAAAAATGACAAAAATGACAAAAATGACAAAAATGACAAAAATGACAAAAATGACAAAAATGACAAAAATGACAAAAATGACAAAAATGACAAAAATGACAAAAATGACAAAAATGACAAAAATGACAAAAATGACAAAAATGACAAAAATGACAAAAATGACAAAAATGACAAAAATGACAAAAATGACAAAAATGACAAAAATGACAAAAATGACAAAAAAGACAAAAAAGACAAAAATGACAAAAATGACAAAAATGACAAAAATGACAAAAATGACAAAAATGACAAAAATGACAAAAATGACAAAAATGACAAAAATGACAAAAATGACAAAAATGACAAAAATGACAAAAATGACAAAAATGACAAAAATGACAAAAATGACAAAAATGACAAAAATGACAAAAATGACAAAAATGACAAAAATGACAAAAATGACAAAGATTACAAAAATTACAAAAATGACAAAAATGACAAAAATGACAAAAATGACAAAAATGACAAAAATGACAAAAATGACAAAAATGACAAAAATGACAAAAAAGACAAAAATGACACAAAAATGAAAAAAATGACAAAAATGATAAAAATGACAAAAATGACAAAAATGACAAAAATGACAAAAATGACAAAAATGACAAAAATGACAAAAATGACAAAAATGACAAAAATGACAAAAATGACAAAAATGACAAAAATGACAAAAATGACAAAAATGACAAAAATGACAAAAATGACAAAAATGACAAAAATGACAAAAATGACAAAAATGACAAAAATGACAAAAATGACAAAAATGACAAAAATGACAAAAATGACAAAAATGACAAAAATGACAAAAATGACAAAAATGACAAAAATGACAAAAATGACAAAAATGACAAAAATGACAAAAATGACAAAAATTACAAAAATTACAAAAATGACAAAAATGACAAAAATGACAAAAATGACAAAAATGACAAAAATGACATAAATGACATAAATGACATAAATGACATAAATGACATAAATGACAAAAATGACAAAAATGACAAAAATGACAAAAATGACAAAAATGACAAAAATGACAAAAATGACAAAAATGACAAAAATGACAAAAATGACAAAAATGACAAAAATGACAAAAATGACAAAAATGACAAAAATGACAAAAATGACAAAAATGACAAAAATGACAAAATGACAAAAATGACAAAAATGAAAAAAATGACAAAAATGACAAAAATGACAAAATGGCAGAAAAGACAAAAAAGACAAAAATGACAAAAATGACAAAACTGACAAAAATGACAAAAATTACAATAATTACAAAAATGACAAAAATGACAAAATTACTAAAATTTAAAAAAAATACAAAAATGACAAAAATGACAAAAATGAAAAAAATGACAAAAATGACAAAAATGACAAAGCGACAAAAATGACAAAAAATGACAAAAATTACAAAAATGACAAAAATGACAAAAACGACAAAAATGACAAAAATGAAAAAAATGAAAAAAATGACAAAAATGACAAAAATGACAAAAATGACAAAAATTACAAAATTACAAAAATGACAAAAATGACAAAAATGACAAAAATGACAAAAATGACAAAAATGACAAAAATGACAAAAATGACAAAAATGACAAAAATGACAAAAATGACAAAAATGACAAAAATGACAAAAATGACTAAAAAGACAAAAATGACAAAAATGACAAAAATCACAAAATGACAAAAATGACTAAAATGACAAAAATGACAAAAATGACAAAAATGACAAAAATGACAAAAATGACAAAAATGACAAAAATGACAAAAATGACAAAAATGACAAAAATGACAAAAATGACAAAAATGACAAAAATGACAAAAATGACAAAAATGACAAAAATGACAAAAATGACAAAAATGACAAAAATGACAAAAATGACAAAAATGACAAAAATGACAAAAATGACAAAAATGACAAAAATGACAAAAATGACAAAAATGACAAAAATGACAAAAATGACAAAAATGACAAAAATGACAAAAATGACAAAAATGACAAAAATGACAAAAATGACAAAAATGACAAAAATGACAAAAATGACAAAAATGACAAAATGACAAAAATGACAAAAATGACAAAAATGACAAAAATGACAAAAATGACAAAAATGAAAAAAAATGACAAAAATGACAAAAATGACAAAATGGCAGAAAAGACAAAAAAGACAAAAATGACAAAAATGACAAAAATGACAAAAATGACAAAATGACAAAAATTACAATAATTACAAAAATTACAAAAATGACAAAATTACTAAAATTTAAAAAAAATACAAAAATGACAAAAATGACAAAAATGACAAAATGACAAAAATGACAAAAATGACAAAAATGACAAAAATGACAAAAATGACAAAAATGACAAAAATGACAAAAATGACAAAAATGACAAAAATGACAAAAATGACAAAAATGACAAAAATGACAAAAATGACAAAAATGACAAAAATGACAAAAATGACAAAAATGACAAAAATGACAAAAATGACAAAAATGACAAAAATGACAAAAATGACAAAAATGACAAAAATGACAAAAATGACAAAAATGACAAAAATGACAAAAATGACAAAAATGACAAAAATGACAAAAATGACAAAAATGACAAAAATGACAAAAATCACAAAAATGACAAAAATGACAAAAATGACAAAAATGACAAAAATGACAAAAATGACAAAAATGACAAAAATGACAAAAATGACAAAAATGACAAAAATGACAAAAATGACTAAAAAGACAAAAATGACAAAAATGACAAAAATGACAAAAATGACAAAAATGACAAAAATGACAAAAATGACAAAATGACAAAAATGACAATAATGACAAAAATGACAAAAATGACAAAAATGACAAAAATGACAAAAATGACAAAAATGACAAAATGACAAAAATGACAAAATGACAAAAATGACAAAAATGACAAAAATGACAAAAATGACAAAAATGACAAAAATGACAAAAATGACAAAAATGACAAAAATGACAAAAATGAAAAAAATGATAAAAATGACAAAAATGACAAAAATGACAAAAATGACAAAAATGACAAAAATGACAAAAATGACAAAAATGACAAAAATGACAAAAATGACAAAAATGACAAAAATGACAAAAATGACAAAAATGACAAAAATGACAAAAATGACAAAAATGACAAAAATGACAAAAATGACAAAAATGACAAAAATGACAAAAATGACAAAAATGACAAAAATGACAAAAATGACAAAAATGACAAAAATGACAAAAATGACAAAAATGACAAAAATGACAAAAATGACAAAAATGACAAAAATGACAAAAATGACAAAAATGACAAAAATGACAAAAATGACAAAAATGACAAAAATGACAAAAATGACAAAAATGACAAAAATGACAAAAATGACAAAAATGACAAAAATGACAAAAATGACAAAAATGACAAAAATGACAAAAATGACAAAAATGACAAAAATGACAAAAATGACAAAAATGACAAAAATGACAAAATGACAAAAATGACAAAAATGACAAAAATGACAAAAATGACAAAAATGACAAAAATGACAAAAATGACAAAAATGACAAAAATGACAAAAATGACAAAAATGACAAAAATGACAAAAATGACAAAAATGACAAAAATGACAAAAATGACAAAAATGACAAAAATGACAAAAATGACAAAATGACAAAAATGACAAAAATGACAAAAATGACAAAAATGACAAAAATGACAAAAATGACAAAAATGACAAAAATGACAAAAATGACAAAAATGACAAAAATGACAAAAATGACAAAATGACAAAAATGACAAAAATGACAAAAATGACAAAAATGACAAAAATGACAAAGATTACAAAAATTACAAAAATGACAAAAATTACAAAAATGACAAAAATGACAAAAATGACAAAAATGACAAAAATGACAAAAAAGACAAAAATGACACAAAAATGAAAAAAATGACAAAAATGACAAAAATGACAAAAATGACAAAAATGACAAAAATGACAAAAATGACAAAAATGACAAAAATGACAAAAATGACAAAAATGACAAAAATGACAAAAATGACAAAAATGACAAAAATGACAAAAATGACAAAAATGACAAAAATGACAAAAATGACAAAAATGACAAAAATGACAAAAATGACAAAAATGACAAAAATGACAAAAATGACAAAAATGACAAAAATGACAAAAATGACAAAAATGACAAAAATGACAAAAATGACAAAAATGACAAAAATGACAAAAATGACAAAAATGACAAAAATGACAAAAATGAA
>NW_026597107.1:0-7487 GCF_029784155.1 Uranotaenia lowii | reverse complement strand
TTTTGTCATTTTTTGTCATTTTTGTCATTTTTGTCATTTTTGTCATTTTTGTCATTTTTTGTCATTTTTGTCATTGTCATTTTTGTCATTTTTGTCATTTTTGTCATTTTTGTCATTTTTGTCATTTTTGTCATTTTTGTCATTTTTGTCATTTTTGTCATTTTTGTCATTTTTGTCATTTTTGTCATTTTTTGTCATTTTTGTCATTTTTGTCATTTTTTGTCATATTTTTGTCATTTTTGTCATTTTTGTCATTTTTGTCATTTTTGTCATTTTTTGTCATTTTGTCATTTTTTGTCATTTTTGTCATTTTTGTCATTTTTGTCATTTTTGTCATTTTGTCATTTTTTGTCATTTTTGTCATTTTTGTCATTTTTTGTCATTTTTGTCATTTTTGTCATTTTTGTCATTTTTGTCATTTTTGTCATTTTTGTCATTTTTGTCATTTTTGTCATTTTTTGTCATTTTTGTCATTTTTGTCATTTTTGTCATTTTGTCATTTTTTGTCATTTTGTCATTTTTGTCATTTTTTGTCATTTTTGTCATTTTTGTCATTTTTGTCATTTTTGTCATTTTTGTCATTTTTGTCATTTTTGTCATTTTTGTCATTTTTGTCATTTTTGTCATTTTTGTCATTTTTGTCATTTTTGTCATTTTTGTCATTTTTGTCATTTTTGTCATTTTTGTCATTTTTGTCATTTTTTGTCATTTTTGTCATTTTTGTCATTTTGTCATTTTTGTCATTTTTGTCATTTTTGTCATTTTTGTCATTTTTGTCATTTTTGTCATTTTTGTCATTTTTGTCATTTTTGTCATTTTTGTCATTTTTGTCATTTTTGTCATTTTTTGTCATTTTTGTCATTTTTGTCATTTTTGTCATTTTTGTCATTTTTGTCATTTTTGTCATTTTTGTCATTTTTGTCATTTTTTGTCATTTTTTGTCATTTTTGTCATTTTTGTCATTTTTGTCATTTTTGTCATTTTTGTCATTTTTGTCATTTTTGTCATTTTTGTCATTTTTGTCATTTTGTCATTTTTGTCATTTTTGTCATTTTTGTCATTTTTGTCATTTTTGTCATTTTTGTCATTTTTTGTCATTTTTGTCATTTTTGTCATTTTTGTCATTTTGTCATTTTTGTCATTTTTGTCATTTTTGTCATTTTTTGTCATTTTTGTCATTTTTGTCATTTTTGTCATTTTTGTCATTTTTTGTCATTTTTGTCATTTTTGTCATTTTTGTCATTTTTGTCATTTTTGTCATTTTTGTCATTTTTGTCATTTTTGTCATTTTTGTCATTTTTGTCATTTTTGTCATTTTTGTCATTTTTGTCATTTTTGTCATTTTTGTCATTTTTGTCATTTTTGTCATTTTGTCATTTTTTGTCATTTTGTCATTTTTGTCATTTTTGTCATTTTTGTCATTTTTGTCATTTTTGTCATTTTTGTCATTTTTGTCATTTTTGTCATTTTTGTCATTTTTGTCATTTTTGTCATTTTTGTCATTTTTGTCATTTTTGTCATTTTTGTCATTTTTGTCATTTTTGTCATTTTTGTCATTTTTGTCATTTTTGTCATTTTTTGTCATTTTTGTCATTTTTGTCATTTTTTGTCATTTTGTCATTTTTGTCATTTTTTGTCATTTTTGTCATTTTTGTCATTTTTGTCATTTTTGTCATTTTTGTCATTTTTGTCATTTTTGTCATTTTTGTCATTTTTGTCATTTTTTGTCATTTTTGTCATTTTTGTCATTTTTGTCATTTTTGTCATTTTTGTCATTTTTGTCATTTTTGTCATTTTTGTCATTTTTGTCATTTTTGTCATTTTTGTCATTTTTGTCATTTTTGTCATTTTGTCATTTTTGTCATTTTTGTCATTTTTGTCATTTTTGTCATTTTTGTCATTTTGTCATTTTTGTCATTTTTGTCATTTTGTCATTTTTGTCATTTTTGTCATTTTTTGTCATTTTTGTCATTTTTGTCATTTTTGTCATTTTTGTCATTTTTGTCATTTTGTCATTTTTGTCATTTTTGTCATTTTTGTCATTTTTGTCATTTTTGTCATTTTTGTCATTTTTGTCATTTTTGTCATTTTTGTCATTTTTGTCATTTTTGTCATTTTTGTCATTTTTGTCATTTTTGTCATTTTTTGTCATTTTTGTCATTTTTGTCATTTTTGTCATTTTGTCATTTTTGTCATTTTTGTCATTTTTGTCATTTTTGTCATTTTTGTCATTTTATTTGTCATTTTTGTCATTTTTGTCATTTTTGTCATTTTTGTCATTTTTTTCATTTTTGTCATTTTTGTCATTTTTGTCATTTTTGTCATTTTTGTCATTTTTGTCATTTTTGTCATTTTTGTCATTTTTGTCATTTTTGTCATTTTGTCATTTTTGTCATTTTTGTCATTTTTGTCATTTTTGTCATTTTTGTCATTTTTGTCATTTTTGTCATTTTTGTCATTTTTGTCATTTTTGTCATTTTTGTCATTTTGTCATTTTTGTCATTTTTGTCATTTTTGTCATTTTTGTCATTTTTGTCATTTTTGTCATTTTTGTCATTTTTGTCATTTTTGTCATTTTTTCATTTTTGTCATTTTTGTCATTTTTTGTCATTTTTGTCATTTTTGTCATTTTTGTCATTTTTGTCATTTTTGTCATTTTTGTCATTTTTGTCATTTTTGTCATTTTTGTCATTTTTGTCATTTTTGTCATTTTTGTCATTTTTGTCATTTTTGTCATTTTTGTCATTTTTGTCATTTTTGTCATTTTTGTCATTTTTGTCATTTTTGTCATTTTTGTCATTTTTGTCATTTTTGTCATTTTTGTCATTTTTGTCATTTTTGTCATTTTTGTCATTTTTGTCATTTTTGTCATTTTTGTCATTTTTGTCATTTTTGTCATTTTTGTCATTTTTTGTCATTTTTGTCATTTTTGTCATTTTTGTCATTTTTGTCATTTTTTGTCATTTTTGTCATTTTTGTCATTTTTGTCATTTTTGTCATTTTTGTCATTTTTGTCATTTTTGTCATTTTTGTCATTTTTGTCATTTTTGTCATTTTTGTCATTTTTGTCATTTTTGTCATTTTGTCATTTTGTCATTTTTGTCATTTTTGTCATTTTTGTCATTTTTTGTCATTTTTGTCATTTTTGTCATTTTTGTCATTTTTGTCATTTTTTGTCATTTTTGTCATTTTTGTCATTTTTGTCATTTTTGTCATTTTTTGTCATTTTTGTCATTTTTTTGTCATTTTTGTCATTTTTGTCATTTTTGTCATTTTTGTCATTTTTGTCATTTTTGTCATTTTTGTCATTTTTGTCATTTTTGTCATTTTTGTCATTTTTGTCATTTTTGTCATTTTTGTCATTTTTGTCATTTTTGTCATTTTTGTCATTTTTGTCATTTTTGTCATTTTTGTCATTTTTGTCATTTTTGTCATTTTTGTCATTTTTGTCATTTTTGTCATTTTGTCATTTTTGTCATTTTTGTCATTTTTGTCATTTTTGTCATTTTTGTCATTTTTTGTCATTTTTGTCATTTTTGTCATTTTTGTCATTTTTGTCATTTTTGTCATTTTTGTCATTTTTGTCATTTTTGTCATTTTTGTCATTTTTGTCATTTTTGTCATTTTTGTCATTTTTGTCATTTTTGTCATTTTTGTCATTTTTGTCATTTTTGTCATTTTTGTCATTTTTGTCATTTTTGTCATTTTTGTCATTTTTGTCATTTTGTCATTTTTGTCATTTTTGTCATTTTTGTCATTTTTGTCATTTTTGTCATTTTTGTCATTTTTGTCATTTTTGTCATTTTTGTCATTTTTGTCATTTTTGTCATTTTTGTCATTTTTGTCATTTTTGTCATTTTTGTCATTTTTGTCATTTTTGTCAATTTTTGTCATTTTTGTCATTTTTGTCATTTTTGTCATTTTTGTCATTTTTGTCATTTTTGTCATTTTTGTCATTTTTGTCATTTTTGTCATTTTTGTCATTTTTGTCATTTTTGTCATTTTTGTCATTTTTGTCATTTTTTGTCATTTTTGTCATTTTTGTCATTTTTGTCATTTTTGTCATTTTTGTCATTTTTGTCATTTTTGTCATTTTGTCATTTTTGTCATTTTTGTCATTTTTGTCATTTTTGTCATTTTTGTCATTTTTGTCATTTTTGTCATTTTTGTCATTTTTGTCATTTTTTGTCATTTTTGTCATTTTTGTCATTTTTGTCATTTTTGTCATTTTTGTCATTTTTGTCATTTTTGTCATTTTTGTCATTTTTGTCATTTTTGTCATTTTGTCATTTTTGTCATTTTGTCATTTTTGTCATTTTTGTCATTTTTGTCATTTTTGTCATTTTTGTCATTTTTGTCATTTTTGTCATTTTTGTCATTTTTGTCATTTTTGTCATTTTTGTCATTTTTGTCATTTTTGTCATTTTTGTCATTTTTGTCATTTTTGTCATTTTTGTCATTTTGTCATTTGTCATTTTTGTCATTTTTGTCATTTTTGTCATTTTGTCATTTTTGTCATTTTTGTCATTTTTGTCATTTTTGTCATTTTTGTCATTTTTGTCATTTTTGTCATTTTTGTCATTTTTGTCATTTTTGTCATTTTTGTCATTTTTTGTCATTTTTGTCATTTTTGTCATTTTTGTCATTTTTGTCATTTTTGTCATTTTTGTCATTTTTGTCATTTTTGTCATTTTTGTCATTTTTGTCATTTTTGTCATTTTTGTCATTTTTGTCATTTTTGTCATTTTTGTCATTTTTGTCATTTTGTCATTTTTGTCATTTTTGTCATTTTTGTCATTTTTGTCATTTTTGTCATTTTTGTCATTTTTGTCATTTTTGTCATTTTTGTCATTTTTTTTGTCATTTTTGTCATTTTTGTCATTTTTGTCATTTTTGTCATTTTTGTCATTTTTGTCTTTTTGTCATTTTTGTAATTTTTGTCATTTTTGTCATTTTTGTCATTTTTGTCATTTTTGTCATTTTTGTCATTTTGTCATTTTTGTCATTTTTGTCATTTTTGTCATTTTTGTTGTCATTTTTGTCATTTTGTCATTTTTGTCATTTTTGTCATTTTGTCATTTTTGTCATTTTTGTCATTTTTGTCATTTTTGTCATTTTTGTCATTTTTGTCATTTTTGTCATTTTTGTCATTTTTGTCATTTTTGTCATTTTTGTCATTTTTGTCATTTTTGTCATTTTTGTCATTTTTGTCATTTTTGTCATTTTTGTCATTTTGTCATTTTTGTCATTTTTGTCATTTTTGTCATTTTTGTCATTTTTGTCATTTTTGTCATTTTTGTCATTTTTGTCATTTTTGTCATTTTTGTCATTTTTGTCATTTTTGTCATTTTTGTCATTTTTGTCATTTTTGTCATTTTTGTCATTTTTGTCATTTTTGTCATTTTTGTCATTTTTGTCATTTTTGTCATTTTTGTCATTTTTGTCATTTTTGTCATTTTTGTCATTTTTGTCATTTTTGTCATTTTTGTCATTTTTGTCATTTTTGTCATTTTTGTCATTTTTGTCATTTTTGTCATTTTTGTCATTTTTGTCATTTTTGTCATTTTTGTCATTTTTGTCATTTTTGTCATTTTTGTCATTTTTGTCATTTTTGTCATTTTTGTCATTTTTGTCATTTTTGTCATTTTTGTCATTTTTGTCATTTTTGTCATTTTTGTCATTTTTGTCATTTTTGTCATTTTTGTCATTTTTGTCATTTTTGTCATTTTTGTCATTTTTGTCATTTTTGTCATTTTTGTCATTTTTGTCATTTTTGTCATTTTTGTCATTTTTGTCATTTTTGTCATTTTTGTCATTTTTGTCATTTTTGTCATTTTTGTCATTTTTGTCATTTTTGTCATTTTTGTCATTTTTGTCATTTTTGTCATTTTTGTCATTTTTGTCATTTTTGTCATTTTTGTCATTTTTGTCATTTTTGTCATTTTTGTCATTTTTGTCATTTTTGTCATTTTTGTCATTTTTGTCATTTTTGTCATTTTTGTCATTTTTGTCATTTTTGTCATTTTTGTCATTTTTGTCATTTTTGTCATTTTTGTCATTTTTGTCATTTTTGTCATTTTTGTCATTTTTGTCATTTTTGTCATTTTTGTCATTTTTGTCATTTTTGTCATTTTTGTCATTTTTGTCATTTTTGTCATTTTTGTCATTTTTGTCATTTTTGTCATTTTTGTCATTTTTGTCATTTTTGTCATTTTTGTCATTTTTGTCATTTTTGTCATTTTTGTCATTTTTGTCATTTTTGTCATTTTTGTCATTTTTGTCATTTTTGTCATTTTTGTCATTTTTGTCATTTTTGTCATTTTTGTCATTTTTGTCATTTTTGTCATTTTTGTCATTTTTGTCATTTTTGTCATTTTTGTCATTTTTGTCATTTTTGTCATTTTTGTCATTTTTGTCATTTTTGTCATTTTTGTCATTTTTGTCATTTTTGTCATTTTTGTCATTTTTGTCATTTTTGTCATTTTTGTCATTTTTGTCATTTTTGTCATTTTTGTCATTTTTGTCATTTTTGTCATTTTTGTCATTTTTGTCATTTTTGTCATTTTTGTCATTTTTTGTCATTTTTGTCATTTTTGTCATTTTTGTCATTTTTGTCATTTTTGTCATTTTTGTCATTTTTGTCATTTTTGTCATTTTTGTCATTTTTGTCATTTTTGTCATTTTTGTCATTTTTGTCATTTTTGTCATTTTTGTCATTTTTGTCATTTTTGTCATTTTTGTCATTTTTGTCATTTTTGTCATTTTTGTCATTTTTGTCATTTTTGTCATTTTTGTCATTTTTGTCATTTTTGTCATTTTTGTCATTTTTGTCATTTTTGTCATTTTTGTCATTTTTGTCATTTTTGTCATTTTTGTCATTTTTGTCATTTTTGTCATTTTTGTCATTTTTGTCATTTTTGTCATTTTTGTCATTTTTGTCATTTTTGTCATTTTTGTCATTTTTGTCATTTTTGTCATTTTTGTCATTTTTGTCATTTTTGTCATTTTTGTCATTTTTGTCATTTTTGTCATTTTTGTCATTTTTGTCATTTTTGTCATTTTTGTCATTTTTGTCATTTTTGTCATTTTTGTCATTTTTGTCATTTTTGTCATTTTTGTCATTTTTGTCATTTTTGTCATTTTTGTCATTTTTGTCATTTTTGTCATTTTTGTCATTTTTGTCATTTTTGTCATTTTTGTCATTTTTGTCATTTTTGTCATTTTTGTCATTTTTGTCATTTTTGTCATTTTTGTCATTTTTGTCATTTTTGTCATTTTTGTCATTTTTGTCATTTTTGTCATTTTTGTCATTTTTGTCATTTTTGTCATTTTTGTCATTTTTGTCATTTTTGTCATTTTTGTCATTTTTGTCATTTTTGTCATTTTTGTCATTTTTGTCATTTTTGTCATTTTTGTCATTTTTGTCATTTTTGTCATTTTTGTCATTTTTGTCATTTTTGTCATTTTTGTCATTTTTGTCATTTTTG
>NW_026597106.1:0-14000 GCF_029784155.1 Uranotaenia lowii | reverse complement strand
TGAACTAAAAGGGGCACCAAATGGCTAGTTGAACGACTTTTGCTCTTGATCCCTCGACGGTTTTTTTTTTCTAAATTTTAATTTTTTGGTCTTTCCATTAGGTCAATTTCGTTTAGACGATACCACAGCTAGCAAGTCTCTAGGTGCTGGACCCAACCAAAATCCAAAACTGTGGCAATAACAATAAATTAGGTAAATTATTTATATAGTACGAAAGCTCTCCTCCGGCAATAGTTTAAACACTTTGGCTCCCGCAGATGCTCTATGTTTATTTCTCTCTGCTGGACCCAGATCGTCATCGATCCTCGTCATTTCTGCGGCTCTTCGGTGTCGAATCGTTGCTCGTGTGGAGACATTCGGCCTTTTTATTGTTATTATTTGTACCAGTTTGTGAACCATCGAATTTCTGCTGGATGTTGATGAAACCTAAGCCTTAGATATGTTTTTTTTCTGTATTTCCTCCTATCCGACTATATGGCTACCATTAAATCTCTAGTAAGCCGAAGGTAGGAATCCAGTGCGGAAAGAGGTGGAAACAAAGGGTAAAAATCGTCATCGGTACCCAGGCAATCCCTTGAATCTCCCGTCCAGATCTTGACCAGCCGGCGACCAACTCACTAGTATCTAATACTAGTGAGATCGAAACCCGTGAAGCATGGCAATACAACAAAGTGCTGCTCCTCGCGGAGACAGGTTATATCTAATTAATTTGTGTCTACGAGTTGTAGCCCGTCGTTCGTTGTTGGGCTGCCTTAGGTCCCGTTCTACCGTTTTCCTCGTTCATCTGCCACCTTCTCCGATCCGTGGAACTTGGGACTTGGAACCTGGAGTTGTTGTCTCCCGCGAACGTCGACGCGCCTCTCCTCGTTCTTTTATTTCGGGCTGTTATAAAAATATATAATCTGCTAGATTACTTCTATATCTAAATCTAACAATGTAATAACTTATATTCAATGTCATTTGTTAGAAGCTTTTCCCCGCAAGCTTCCCCTGCACCATTTTCCAACCTGTTGTGATTGAGAACCGAAGAATGTGCCGTGTGTTTTCTTTGGGTGTGTATAAGCAGTGATTGTTGTGCTAGACTCTGGGCACATTTTCATCCCATAGGTTCACCGAGCGGCGATCAAACCTCGAAGTGGCCCGAAGCTTTTATATGAGAAGATTGGAATCGGTTGGTGTCATGGGAACAAGCCGCAGCATTTGGCAAAATAAAAAAAATGCTGTTGCGATAAACTCTCAGAGGTTCTAAGTTTTGGATTCATTAGCTTTAAGTTGGTCCTCAGCAACATTTATGATCTGTTATAATCTACATATAGTTCTTACACTATATGTACATACAGTACTGGACAATACAACTGCAACCATTCCCGAAACCTAACTAAACTGACGATAAACACCATTCAGATCATCCACTAGCAAAAAGTGAAGGTAGGACCTTTTTTTTCGTTGACAACACATCTGCAATTTATCCGTATTACTTCAAAAAAATCATGATGAAACTCGTTTTTCGTAGCGAATGGTTTGTTTTTGATTCAAATCTCGCATTTATAACACGTTAATTACGAGAAATGTTCACACAAGCTTTTAAGAATCTTTTCCAAAGTTTCAGAAAAAATTTTGTCGGTAGGTTGAAAGTCAATAACCCTCTGAGTTGGATTTTTATACAGGATAGTCAATTAATGATAAATTTTTTATATTTAAAAAATAAGGACATTTTGCAAGAGAAAGTCCGTATTGAAAAATGGATAGGAACGCTATCAAATGGTTGACTTTGAAGAAAAAATGAAAATGGAAATAGTGGGAGGGCCTAGGAGAATGTCTGAAAGTTAAATTATATTTGTATTCTGAAGCTATCTATATTATCATGAAAATAATACATTGGACATACATGGATAGGGTTCCTATCCATATTTTCAATACGGACTTTCTCTCGCAAAATGTCCTTATTTTTAAATATTAAAAATTTATCATTAAATGACTTTAAAAATAGTACAATAACTGTACATATACAAAGAAATAAGAAGTTCTTTAAAATTCAACAACCCGTTTGCTTCTAAATGCTTTTTGGTATCATCAAGAGATCTGTTTTTTTGCGAGCCTTAGAAAAAATATATATTTTAAGATTTTGAAATTACATTTTTACAGAAAAAACAGAAAAAAAAAACTTCAAAAACAAAACAAATTTTTCCTATTTGATCTCTATTAATATGCTTTCAAACGTTGAAAACAGTTTTCCAAAATTCAAACTATAGACTGAGTTATTGATGATAATGTGGAAAAATTCATTGTTGGTCAAAGTTACCCCGTTTTACGGTATCTTTCTTTTGATGTTCAAGATGTTTAAAAGCCGATAAAACACTAAGTTAAGATTCCTGCCGACCTAGTCCAAATAATCGAGCCTTTCGTTTGACAGCTGCCATATTTTTTACAGTCACTTTATCCACTTGCATACCCGAAGAATGCCTTTGAACTGCTTCACACACACCAAAAAAATGACTGGTGAGCAGGTTTTTATATGAATGACAAGCTGACCCGGTGTGTTTTGCTACACCTTTCAAAAACAAATGGTATTTTCAGAAATTATTCAAATTTTTATTGTTTTGTTGGCATTACTTTAAATCAAATTATAACATAATTCAAAAGCAACCGCTATAAAATGAGAGCTGCAGCTGGAGTTTTGAATTGTTAAAAAAAGACATACACCGTCTTAGCCGATTTAGGCTTTACAGACTGAATAAATGACGCGGACAACTTAAGATTAACATTTAACACCCAGTACCGAGATGGGAATCGAACCCATGCAATCAGTGGACCAGTGATTACCGTCTTACCACGCTAACCACTCGACCACCGAGACGTACTGACGTAATTGCAATATAAATATGACTGAAACTAATTTTTTGAACCTTGATCCATAAATTTGTGAGATTTGATAATTTTAATCTGTTTCTTTAAGCTTTGCCCTGAGCTGGGAGGGTCTCAAATTAATCTTACGCAAACAATTTTACTTATAAAATGTGGTTATTTTTGCATGATATGTTCTGAATTCCAGCTAAGAAACTGAAAAGAAAGCCCCACTGTCCTTCTCATCACCCCCTGCTGAATGGAGGTCATGATCTTTAATAATCATACCTCTCATATAATCAAATCTTCTTATTTGAACTATAGTTCCATTGGTTGATAAGTTTTCAAGCTATTCAAAAAAAATTATATGGAGCCCCCTCCTTTCTTCCCCTTTGTACACTGTAAAGAGTAAGGGTCTATAACAATCGTAGAAATATATCACGTAACCAAATACTTTTCCATGCCATATAGACCCCCCAGTTATACTGAAAACTGTATGGGAGATCCCTCCTCCCCCTTTCCATTTGCCTCTTTGAAAGAGTGAGGTATACCAAATATTCATAGAAGCATTTCTGGTACCCAAATATCGTTCCATGCCAACTTTGGTTCCATTTGCTGTTGTAGTTCTCTGTCCTTTCTTTTCACTGGAAGAAGGAAGAGGTCTCAAACAATCATTATAACATGTCTCGTTCCCAAATACCCTAGCATTCCATATTTGGTTTCATTTGTTTTATTAGTTTTTGAGTTATTTAAAAAATCATAAAAAAGGTCCCCTCTCTCCTTTATTTGTTTCTACTGCAAAAAGGGAGGGGTCTCAAATAATCATATACCGTATTTTTTTTCACCTGGAGGCAAACTAGAGGCAACCTAGGTTCGCTCTAACTGCTGTCATCGTGCTCATTTATTGCTCGAGAGGCAACCTAGGTTCACTCGAAAAAGGGACGGAGTCGCCCTGAGAAAAAAGTCAGTTTTGCGAGAAGTTCACCAATACTCTCAACGTTGTTGTCAAAACATTAAACAGCTGTTTTGGCTGAAAGCAAAACAGTTGAAATAATGAACGGGAAAATGATTATTGTCGCGATTTTGAACCTCTCAGTCAAGCAAAATCGTACTATCTGCTGTCCAGTGCAATCCGAACTCGAAAAACGGCAATCCGGATGTGAAGAACCGAGTGGAGAAATCCAGAAGGGAGAACAAAATGACAGCTGCATGTAAACATTGCGCTCGTTCTCACGCACACCTACGTATGGAATAACTCGAAACCCGGAACTCATTTTTTTTATTCTGACGGTTCCAGAGCCAAATCCGGAATCAAAAAAAAAAAAAAATACGCCAATAGATACATTTTACGAATTCAAATATCCTCCCATGCCAAATTTGGTTCTATTCGCTCAATTAGTTTTTGAGTGCTGTAAAAAATTATAAGAGGACCACTCCCCCCTTTATATCTTCCTTCTGGAAAGAGGGATGGTTCTCAAATAATGATAGACATATTTTTCGTATCCAAATACCCCAAAATGCCAAATTTGGTTCCATTTGCTTTGTTAGTTTTTGAGTTATGTAAAAAATTATAAAAGAGGCCCCTTCCCCTTTTCTACTGGAAAGAGGAAGGGGTCTCAAATAATCATTGAAATAATTTTCGTATCCAAATACCTTCCTATGCAAAATTTGGTTCCAATATCTTGATTAGTTTTCGAGATATATGAAAAATTGTGAGGTAGCCTCAACCTCAAAACCTTATCTCAAGACCAGAATTTCGAAACCGGTTTTTGAAAATATCTTAAATATGGAAAACGAAGAACAAGTTTTTGAAATTTAGATACGACACATCAGATCCGTCTTCTACCATCCAATGCATTTTATGATAAAAACTCAACTGCTCCCGAAAATTTCTTTGGATTTGGAGAGTTTTTTGTATAAATTTGTCGGAAAAATAAGATGATAATCTTTTTTTGTAATGTTGAAATTATGGTGATTTTTTTATTTATAAAGCAATCACAGTCAGATGAATCTTTAAATAACATTCAAATAGAGTTATTTATCAATCGTTGTCCCCTGTTCCATCGTTGCACAAGATGAGTTGAATTGTAAATATTTAAACCGTCTTCCGATTTTTTACAAAAATAATACAAGATCAAATTAACTGGAATATTTATGATGAAATCAGAATTTTGTCGATATTTTATTCTGAAAGATAGGCGTCCTATGACAATTTTATATTTTCTTGTTCTTTTTGCGCCGTTATTTTTGCTTATTGTTAACTGAAACCATAAGATTCCTTGAACGACAAATAAGGTTTTACGTCAGAACAAAACATTTTCTGAATAGATTTTCTTTACGCAACGTTTGTTGGACGATTTCAACACCATAAAATTTTGAAAAAAAATTGAAAAAAAAATTCAATCCAAACAAGACTAGAAAAAACGCAGGATCGTGCAACAATTGGTCGGCTGAATTTCCCTTGTCCCATTTTTGTACATCGTTTATTCTCTACCTGTCTGCAAATCTAATGATAATATGTGATTATAAAATGATTACATCCAACTGATAAAAACTCGAATGGTCTCTTAATAAGGAGTATTCATTTTATAAAAAAGGACACCTAGATGTTACGATAAAAAGTTGACGTTTACCCCAAATTTGATGAAACTGGTTTCATCGTGTATAAAAGTTTGTTGACAAAGCACTGACATTTTTTTTTTATAAGAAAGCGACTGGATTTCATAAAATGGGACGAATTGATAAAGAAACCCGTGTTTTTTTATTAAAAAAGTAGTGCTCAGATGGACTATCGTGTAGAAATAATGCAAAACATGTGAAACGATCGAAGTTTGCGGTTTATTAAATCATCAGGAAGTTTGGAGAGCACTGCATACTCTTGAAGGTTTGCCAAGATCCGAAACCAGAAGAGGCATAGTGAATCCACAAATCGAGAAGAAATGTGTTAAGCTTTTGTTGTCACATGATCTCACAACACACAACTCTGTTCGAAGAATTGCCAAGAAACTGAAAATTTCCGTTGGAACCGTCCAAAACATAAAACGAAGGAACCATATTAAGACCTACAGGAAACAAATTTGTTTGTTTATTTGTCTGGGACATTAACACTATCGTGTTATTCATCCCTATTGTACAGGAAACAAAGACAACCTCCACCAAGTGCGGAACAGTACGAACGAACAAAGCAGCGATGTCGGTGACTGGCTACGATTTTGAAGAAGCAAAGTAACCGTTGCATTTTGATGGACAATGAAACTTATTGCAAACTGGGCCGCAATTTTTCAACGCAATTAAAAGACACACACCGTCTTGGCCGATTTAGGCATTGCAGACTGAATAAATGACGTGGACAACTTATGATTAACATTTAACACCCAGTACCGAGATGGGAATCGAACCCATGCCATCTGTGGACCAGCGATTACCGTCTTACCACGCTAACCACTCGACCACCGAGACGTATGTTGGTATTCATTCATTCTGGTGGCGAGTGTGTTCAGTCCGACCAGTCGACTGAAGTTAGAGAGAGCGATGAAGAAAATACGCGAGCGTACCGCACTGAGAGAGCAGTTCTAGGCGGTTCCATCCGGCGCGAGCACGTGCTTGTGTGCTTGCTCGTCAGCCTATTTAAGGGCGCATTCTTTGATGCGCCCGGAGTGAGTCGTAATCAAACCGTCAAGAAGGGCGGAAGTGTAAACAAATCTATATAGTAGTGATAAGTTAGAGAAAATAAATAGTATGTAAGCCGATCTAGTGCCTTCTTCCTTCTGGTGTTTCGCTCCGACGCCCTGCTCCCGGGTCCAGCTGCCACAATCGGCTCTTTTCAGAGCCCCTCCATCTGAAAGAGTTTGGATCTCGGTCAACCAGGCGATCGAGATCCCCCCGAGTCTTGGCCGCTATGCAGCGTCAAGAGGACCTGCCTCCACTGATGGGACAACCATGCGTGGTTGTCTCTTAAGGTCCAATCCCACGAGGGGAGCGGACCATCTGTGGTTGTTTTCCCAAGCGCTCACACCGACGCGGCCTTGGCCTGCAGGTACAGTCCGAGGACTTGCCTCCACTGGTGAGACAGCCACCAGGGGTTGTCTAGAAGAGGCTCGCACCCGCAGGGGGAGTGAGTCCCACCAGTGGCCTTTTTGCCAAGCGCCGCACCCACAGTCCACCAATGGCTTTTCATGGCCACAACACCTTGCTTCCGCACACTACGCTTCAGCTACTCTCAAACTACTGAAATCCTTCAAGATATGTTTTGTTGAGAAAGAAAAAAGCAATCAAGACGCAATCTCCGGGAGGATGGTAAAGAAGCACAGTCCATTGACGAGTTCAAGAAAATGTGGACAAAAGCCAGCCGAAAAGTCAAGCCGGAAACTGTAAAGAGGCTTATGAGGGGAGTTCGAGGAAAAGTACACCAATTTTATCGTTGAAAACTTTTGGTTAAATTTTTTCTTACTTTCTTCTTGTTCTGGATAAATTTTGCAATGTTTTACAGAAAACTCTTAGAAATTTGGTCAATAAAAGAATAAAATATCGTCAAAAAAAAGTGTCCGTTTTATAAAATGAACACTTTTTATGACATGTTTATTTCACGGGCATCGGCTGGCCAACACTAAAGGTGATTTTTGAACATACACTTTTATTGTTGTTGATTTTTGATGCTCTCCCGATCAGGAGAGCATATCCAAAATAATTACTCAAACATATCTCACCAAGATATTTACATCTGATTCAGTTATAATTAAGTACTCCAAATTTTCGATTTTGAGTTTCTCCAATCCGAATTATATCTTATTCTGATTGACAGACTTGATTGGAGTTGAGCTCATTTTCAATTATCAAGATTTTTTTCTGATTGTCTTAAAATAAAATGATTATATCTTATTTTGATATACGTACAACTTTTTCTGAAACACGGACATCGAAGTCAACGGCCCAAACCGTACAATAATGAGTTTGGCTCAACAGATCCATAAAATTGAATCCAATTTTGTGGAATCCAAAAATGGGGCATGGTTTTAGCAAATAATGTGGTTTATTGACATCCCACTAGAAAATTTTCTCGTAGCACTCATATCTTGATAAGTTATAATTTTGATAGGTTTTGTTCTGTCCAATATCAAACTATGCTATCTGAATGAGATATAATCTTGAAAGGAGCATATCTAAAATTGATATAATTTAGCTATGAGCGCAAAGATTTTTTGATATAATTTGAGATATTTTAACATCCTACGAGTACTGAATAATAACTCATTTAGATAGGAAAAAATTAGTATCAAAATATCTCTTCTAGATATAATTTAGTTTTTCTCTCCTGATCGGGCTTTGTGTAAGCATTTCGGATGGCCCGGTTTTCTCCGAGCTCGGATTTAAAATGAAAAAAATGGAAAAGCCTGGTCGGGTACGGTCTACCGGATATCAGGCAGAATCTTAACCAAAAACTCGAATATAGATTTACAGAATTAAGGATGTTGCGCAAATAACAAAATTTGGAAGTTGGTTCATTCAAATGAATTCGCAAACATTTTTATGGAATTGTCAAGTTGAAATTGAATGCCGCTGTTGTGCCCGGACTTTTCAAAGTTTTTCTGTAAAAAATAAAGGAAAAATCCGAACATTTTAATAAAAAAATATTACGCCAATTTGATGACCCATCATTCATAATACTTTTGATGCATAAGGGGTAGGGTTATCTGTGAACATTAGTTTTTTAGAATCCATTGAAGTTGAAAATTGTTGCATGTTGCCCCAGTTGACGGTATCGAAGATGTATGATATAACCTTCTTAGGACTGATATGCAACCAGATGTCTTGTGCGCTTATAAACTTGCAACGCAGCTGCATAGAAGATGCTCTGCAGTTTCTTTTTCGAACCCGCAGAACCGACAGTCATCGTTTTCTTGGACATTTTGTTGGACATTTTCCGGTCAAGAGACCTGTGTAAGAACTTAACTCGTGCTTACTTAAGTTCAACATGTTTTATCCAGGTTCGAGATATTATTATTATTTATTCAATAAATCTTAAAGAAAAGATTTTGTTCACATTCAATAAAAAAGAGCCGTTTTGGAAATTTTCGCATTTTTCAGCATTTTATTAGTGTCGTGTTATAACGATCGCATGCGTCGTTATAAAACATACCCATAAAAGCATATTTTAGCGTGTTAAAGGACAGTCAAAATTTGGTCAAGGGAAAACGCGTGTAAATCGGTAAAATCGTTTATTTAAAAAAATCAAATTAAATTTCTTTTTCAAGTTTAATTAGTATAAAATTCACGTAAAATGTTCAGTTAGGCTTCCGCTTTTGCAAATCCGAATTGCCGGGCCTTACGCTTAATCCCTGTCATCAGATTTTGTACAGCCACCTTGTCCACCTCCTTCGCCGCAGAAAGCCAGTTTGCCTTGAACTGCTGCTCGTCCTTAGCAGTTTTTTTTTGTCTTCTTTAGTTTCTTGACAATAGCCCAGTATTTCTCAATTGGGCGGACCTCTGGCGTGTTGGGAGGGTTCTTGCCCTTGGGACCCACCTGCACGTTGTTGGCGGCGTACCACTCCATGGCCTTTTTACCGTAATGGCAAGATGCCAAATCCGGCCAAAACAGTACGGAACAACCGTGTTTCTTCAGGAAAGGCAGCGAACGTTTATTCAAACACTCTTTTACGTAAATTTCTTAGTTGACAGTCCCGGAAGCTATGAAAATGCTGCTTTTCAAGCCACAGGTACAGATGGCTTGCCAAACCAGATATTTCTTCGCGAACTTTGACAGTTTCATGTGCTTGAAAATATCTGCTACCTTTCCCCTTCCTTTTGCCGTATAAAACTCTTGTCCTGGAAGCTGCTTGTAGTCGGCTTTGACGTAGGTTTCGTCGTCCATTACCACGCAGTCAAACTTCGTCAGCATCGTCGTGTACAGCCTCCGGGATCGCGCTTTGGCCGTCGTATTTTGTTTATCATCGCGATTTGGAGTCACTACCTTCTTGTAAGTCGATAGTCCGGCTCGTTTTTTGGCTCGATGCACGGTTGTAGACGATACACTCTGCTTATTTGCGGCATCTCGGAGAGAGAGGTTAGGGTTTCGCTTGAAACTACCGGCAACGCTCTTTGTCGTCTCAGCGGCTTCCGGTTTTCGATTTCCCCCCGATCCAGACTTCCTCGCTGTCGACAAACGTTCCCCAAACACTTTAATTACATTTGTAACGGTTGATTTGGCAAGTTTTAGCGATTTTGCCAGCTTTGCGTGCAAGTAGCTCGGCTTTTTGCGATGCGCGAGCAAAATTTTGATACGCTGCTCTTCTTCCTTGGACGGCGTTTTGACAACTGAAGAGTGAATTCCAAAATTAAAATAGAAGCAACATTCTACACACACACACCTTCAAAATGAGGGGTGTTCAGGTTTTTTAAATGCAAAATTGAAAGAAATACGTCAAATTGATATGGACTAAATTTTTACTATGACTTTTTCACATAAAATCGTAGTTCGTTAGATTCTCCTCTATCGAGGTATCTGAAAATATTGTCTGATTTATTTTTACGCTTTGTGTGACCTTACTTAAAACTTTAAAAATTGGAAGTTGGAAACAAACCAAAAACCAAATTGTGAAATTTTCGCAAAGGAATTTTGAGGAAAAGTTCATACTTACCATAGCAAATCACGGCATTCAAAATAAATTGGTTTTACCGGCTCAAATTGTTACAGTTACTTGAATAAGCTTATGGCGTTTTAGCCTTATGAGGCGTTATATGAACTTTCCCCCACTTCAATGTCATAAGTTTCCTTAAACCACTGTCCCGTTTTACCCCACTCGGGGGCTTAAAAATATCAGAAGTATCGAAATTCATGGCAATCTTTTATACTTTTCTTATTTCTATGATCAATGGTTACAAATACACCATGCAAAGCAATAGTGGGCTCAAAGTGCTAAATTAGAGAAAAACATGACAACACTGTCCAAAATCACCCCGTTTTACTTACATATTTGACTTACAACGATAAGACCGTAAACATAATTATCAACAAAACTAACAGAACCTTTGAGATAATTTTCTTTGAATATTTCAACCCAAGATTCAGCTATTGAAATTTTAGTTATTCGGATAATCATATACAAACAAGGATTTCAAAAGATTTGTTGAAGCATGTTCTTTATAAATTCATAAATTTAATCAAAAATAGTGTCAGATGAATGTTTTCTCGTAGTTTTAAGTATCAATTGTTATTATTTTATTCTCTCATCGATTAAATTGATCTCAGCCAAAGTCTCAGCTTCCCCAACAACCTATTCCATTGAAGATCCAGCCCGTGTACACACACCTTTAAAAATTCCTACTAAAACGATTTACTATCAGCCACAGCAACAACAACAACACACATGTACCACATAAGCAGGGAGTCATGAATGACATTGAAATTTAAAGCTATTACCTGTATTATGTCTTAATCAATCCACCGGAATCAGAAACCACTTCGCGATCGCCCTCTTCCTCTCTGTTTCTCTCTATCTCTCGCTCGGTCTTCCTGCAGCTGACCAAGTTCTCGGTCGTGTTTCTAGATTACGACGATGGAGGCGAAACGGCGATCGAAGCACGGAATCAGAACTGGGTTGGTGGGTGGATTGTGGTCAAAATCTGAGAGGGGGGATCTCGAGCGCGAAACCTTCACACAAGGTTTAGGTACCCAAACAAAACTTTGCGCCATGGGCACTAGGGTGTGTCGATTTTCATTTAGGGGTCTGAAACATTCCTTTTAGATTTTAATTGGCCGAATTCTCATTTTTCAAACATGCCGTTAATTGACGCAGGTTTGGATTTGAAGATTTCCACTATTCTGTTTTTTTTTTCTCTATATAGACTGTTCCTAAGATTATGAATACACTTTCTTTTTAAATAAAAGAAACAATTTAAGGCATCCTTAGAGTAGTGGCACGTAGCAAGATTAGGCCAACAGATTGTAGGATTTTAATGCTAATTGATAAGGGTAGCAACCTTTTTTGTAAACATTCTTAGACGTAAATTGCGAGCCATTCATTGCATCTATGGTTATGAATGAACGAGAAATTTTACCGCATTCACATATGGCTTGCCACACCATAACTTTTTATTCCAAATTTTTCATTGTAAATGACATTCACCGATACAGGAACATCCTTTCCCTTCGGTGAGGTATAAAATTGTGGTTCATGCAGAGTTTTACGACGAGTTTCAGAGCCCTCGGATCCACGAATTCAGCCCGTTTGGTACTGTGTTTTGAATGTTTCTGCCTCCGATGCGGGTCTAAAGTAGAGACGTACCGAATAGGCTGAATACTAGTTTTTGAAATTTATTCAACAACATATTTGTCAAAATTTTCAAATGATTTTGAAAAAAATTACAAAATATTTAAAAGTAATTTTTAAAAAGCTACACAATCGTCAAAAACTAATGGTTTCAGTTAAACATTTTAAGTGTATCCGCGTATCTTTCACTATAGACAGCTTCATACTTTGGTTATAGTTGGTTCTAGATTTTTTTATATATTCAGGCTTGCCCGTAAATCCAATAAAGAATTAGAAATAAGTTAAATCTGGCCGGGATGCTGAGATATTGTTCAAAACTTCCTGGATTTTTCCCGAGTTTATTCAAATTATTTGCTAAATGCAATTAATAAAACTCAAATTTCCCATTGATTTTTTGAAAACGATTTGAAAAAACTCAAAATGAACATAAAAATTGGTTTAACCCTCAGATAGGATCTTAACATTGTTGCTGTGATTCCAAGAAGCTTTGTTTTTCAAGTTATTTTCTTTTCTTTCCTGTTTTATGTTTTAGTCCTAGACTTTGATCATATTTGCCTTTTTTCACAAATTTTTGAAAAAATTGCCCTGAATTGCTCGACATTGTAGTAGAAAGTATGATATGCTTAAGGTTTAAGATCATCGTTTTTTTATCAACAATTTTGAAGATTTCTTTCTTTTCGGTGCATCTCTAGTCTAATTCCTACATTAGTCGATGAGGTACTCAGTTTCTTAGCCACATCCCGTACTGATTCCGAAAGATGTCGTTTGTAGTAATCCTTGACTTTCTTGTTCATTGTAGGGTTAGCAGGGTCAGGTTTCCTACCGCGTCTCGGGGAATCTGCTAAAGTACACTGTTCTTCATACTTTTACAACGCGGTTTCAACTGCTACGACACTCACACCTTCTTCCATAGCTAGTTTTCTGATTGAAAGACCCTCACAGTGCCTCTGTGCACAATCCGGGAGTAAGGCCACGCATTTTCAGATCTCTGCACGAAAATCGACAAAAAATTACAACGCTTACTTCACTTGGATGTAAACAACAGTACGCAGCCAAAATTTGGATGAACACTACATTATTGAAATGTCGGTTATTTTATAGAATATTTATCATTATCGGAACAGTCTAAATATCTATGAATAAACATTCCAGATTGCCCATTCTACCCGGGTTGGCCCGGATTTTCAGTAAAAAAAAAAAATCGAGACAAGTCCAAGACAAAGACGAGTCGAGAAAAATGCGGTGAGACCATTTTTTAACATACGCATAACGTTTGTGACATTTAGAGTTTCCTAAAAATTATTTAACAAATAAAAACCCAAAATCAACACACCCTAACGTGCATGATAGCCAGGCGATGGCCAGCAGTGAGAGATTCGCAGGTTCATGTCTTAGATTTGGATCTTCTCTACTCCCGCTCGACTGCGCCGCTGCTGGGGTTGGTTTGCCGATTTACTGTCTGACTGCTCGATTGGCCGTCGTCGTCTCAACTCAATTCCAAAAGCCCCCGGATCCGGAGTCCGGTCCCATACATCAGACCTTATCGGAAAAGAGGAGAGGGCGGCCGGCGGAAGCAGCCGGAGCCATGTCTCACGAAATCCACGGTGGAGCCTCCGAAAGCGTGCTCATCGCGCTCTGATTGCGCGGTTCTGATGGACGTGGTTCCGTTTGCCCCAATCCAATCCGTCTACTTCCCAACGCCTTGCTCATGAACATCCGATTTACGAGAAGTCGTCGCTTCGAGGTTGTTGATGAGCTCAAGAGGAGGGTCTCTGGGAACTTTGGAAGGAGGAAATCAGTGCTCGAGGGGTGTTGGCGGATTTCTCAAACGAAAACTGTAATAAATTAAATCGTGAAAACGTTTGTTGATCGCGTAGCCACTTCACTCTG
>NW_026597105.1:0-14019 GCF_029784155.1 Uranotaenia lowii | reverse complement strand
AATAAAAAAAAACGATTGGATTGGATCAATCTTAACAGAAATATTCAAAAGTCAGATTTATGATATCCACGATTTAAGTTCGCGATGAATGATTCGTATTCAGGATTCAATGAAAAAAAAAATGGATTTAAGAATGTCGTTTGTATTCCAATACGAAGTATAAATGCAGATTGAAATACAGCTTAAAAAAAATCATGAACGTAAAATTAAGGTACGATACGATACGAGAATTCAAGTGAAGATTCATTCATATTCAATAATTATTAAGCTTGTCAGGTTCATTAAAATAGTTAAATACAGTTTGATGATCTTAATTAAGTTTGAAATTTAGATTTTTAGAAAAGAATTCGGCCTTCAATACTTATATTGGGTATTGAAATCAAAGTTAGGTTATGAAATCGCATTGAATCTAAGATTAAAAAAAAAAAAAAAGAAAGATGATTGGAAGGTCAATTTTAAAATTTAAGTTTAAGTGTTGAATAAAAGGTTAGAAAATCTAGATTCGCAATTCAGATTTCAATTCTAATATTGAACTTAATATTCAGAATTAAGATTGAAATCTATTATGAGATTCAAAATAGGAATGGAGAGTTTAATTAATATATGTTGAAGATTTAAAACAATTTAGATTCGAGAGTCTTATTAAAGATCTAAAAAATAAAAAAAGGTCAAGGATTCAGTTTATGTTTTAAACAAATCATAGTTTCTTCAGGTTAAACAATTTAATTCCTAGAAAAATAGAATTCAGATCGGATTGTCAAGAGAATGTCAAGATGAAAAATTTCGAATCAAATCCTATTCAAAGACAACCACAATTTAACATGATTTAAAGAAAAAAAAAACCTTTATAATGTAGAGTGTGTAGAGAACAAATAAAAAGTTTTTTCAAGTCGCGGGTATTTTAAATGCACTACGAAAAATAAAACATTTTAAGAAAAGTTTTCAATCTCACAATCTCACAGATGGTTCAGGAAGAATATGAATACGAATACCTTTGTGCACTCGTGCACTCGAAAAGTTTCATATACCTTAGGTACAGGGCTTCATCGGAAAATTGTTGATTTCGATCACGGCGTGCGGGAATGAGCAGGATGATACTTGGCAAAGGATGTTCTGTAATAGATGGAAACCATTGGTTCAGGTTGAAACTGGTGGCTTTCAACTTATTTCTTTTGATATGCATCTGGAAATCTGACGATATCTGAAGATAATACTTACTGAATGTTATAAGTGGGCTCTTTCCGAAGTTATAGAAGAACGGCGATAACACCGAGAGTTTCTTTTCGTATCCATTACAATTTTTCTAGTATTGGTATCTCCTTCAAACTTCGAACGGAAACAGCAGTGATTTGAGCCCAACGAGATTAATCGAGTTAGTTGGTATTCGGGATGTTTATTCCTTCGTAGGCCAAATGGCCAAGTTGGAAGTTAAAATAAAAAGGTAATCACCAGATGAACGATACAAGCATTTGCAAATCTCATGGATTTGTTTTGTTTACGTTCACTTTTACACGCTCAGGACAAATAACTCAAATTGAGTTCGAATGATTTCAAAAATGTATATCGGGCTGAGTGTAATTTTGTCACGAATAAGGGGGAACAAAATATAAAAAGGCTGAATAACTTAATGTTGAACTAAAAGGTGACTCGAAATAAGAGAACGTGATTGGTAAGGAATTTAAAAAAAAAATAAAAGGACGTTTTTAAAGAGATGAAGAAAACAAAAATAAAATTAATAAGAGTAAAAGTAGAAAAAAGTTTCGGAAACACTGGAAAAACATTGAAAAAAGTAAGCCATTGTGAGCTAAAAATGATCTCCTGACAAGTTCCTAAGTTATATAAAAAGAAATATTACGACAACAATTCAATCAGGGTTAAAATTCAAGTTACATTTCAAATTATACTTCTCTAAGATTAGAGAAGGGGGATATTGTGGTGTATCGGAGCTATATTTAGAAGCAAAAATAAAATGCGGAATGAGTACAAGGTTTGAAAGAAGAAGTTGTGAAAAAACGTCATTTCAACTTGTTTCCGTTGAGCGTGTCGTATATTATATTCAGAGCGTTTTACCCCAACCCTGCTCTATTGACATGAAAAGAGATATTGGCATAAAATGAGAGATTTTGGAAATCTCTATCCCTTTCACCGAATTCGCGTTACCAGAAGAGACAAAACGAAGACAGTCAGTTTGTTAGCGAATTTTGGAGCGATCGGACATGCTAGGTTATATTGTACTGCCAATTATTAACACCGGTTACGACAAAAAGTACATGCTCAAAAAGCAAAAACTAAAGCAGGAAATGATTCAGTATAAATTAAAAGTTCTCGATTACAGGAAAAAACAATTACAGCTTCTTGCAAGAAGAGTCGATTCCGATTAAAATTCAATATCATTCAATATTCAGTTTAAGAATAGCTCGAATTCCAAAAAAAGACAATTCATCTTCAGTGAAAATTTCTGCAATAAGGACCAAAAAATATTTTTGTTGAAGTTCATCGTTTTTTTCAATCCAATGTATATCAACATTAGTATCGCAAAAACAACGAAAATTTATTACTTAATGTTTGTTATTTACTTTAATTTATCGGCCTTATCGGTGAAAAGTGATGTCCTTTTTAGAAAGGACATCTAAAGATTATGAATTTGAATGATGGATGGAGAGATGAAATGAAAGATGGTGAAAATGAACGGGTAGAATTCATTTAGAAGCATTATCATCACATATCAAATTTTTGTTCCGCACGGGCCAACTACTATGAAGTGGTTGATACAAATAAAGCTGCATCTACCACCAAAAATGAGTAGTCAGCACAGCAACTCTCCGACAAATTAACAGCGTCGAGAATGAGAATGGTGGCTTGCTCGATCTCTGTTTTGTAAACGACGGATCCCAATTGGCAACGATTGAACTGGCTCCTGCGCCTCTGGTTAAGCTTGTTCCTCACCACCCGGCACTGCTGCTTTCGCTTGAAATCTCTGAACTTGTGACTCCTATAAAGAAGCCAGCATCCTTTTTTCTCGATTTCAAGAACGCCGATTTTGTCGCTATTTCACAAACGCTTGACGCCATCGACTGGAATTCTGAACTCGAATCGTCCGATCCAAACGCCGCTGCTATGAAGTTCTCCCATGTCATCAACTACCTCATCGATCGTCACGTAACAAAACCCTCAGCAGCCTCTGACCTACGTGCTCCCTGGGTCACGAAAGAGTTGCGACCTATGAAAGCACTCAAAAACAAAGCCCTCCGCTACTACTTGAGGCACAAGTCTCTCCACGCCAAAAACCAATATAGCAAACTTAACGCAGCTTATAAAAAAGTATGCACGCGTTGTTACCAGGGGTACCTTATCCGGATTCAGCGTGGTTTTAAAACTAGACCCAAATCGTTTTGGCAGTACATTAAGGACCAACGGAAAGAATCGGGCTTACCGTCCTACATGTTTTTGGATGACAAGCCGGCGACCTCGGACCTTGATATTTGTAACCTCTTCGCTGACAAATTTCGTAGTACTTTTCCGGATGGCATTCCAACGACTTTTCTAAAACGCTATATATCACATATGCTGACTCCTATAAAACGAATCTTCCAATCATCGCTCACGGATTCCACGTTCCCCTCCATTTAGAAAGAGGCTTACATGTTTCCGGTATACAAAAAAGGTGACAGGAGGAACGTTAACAATTATCGCGGTGTTTCTGCCCTATGTGCGATCGCCAAAATGTTTGAGCTGGTTGTATTAGATCCATTTTTCACATATTGCAATTTTTATTTCTCTAACGAACAACATGGATTCATACCCAAACGCTCTACGACAACAAACCTGTTGACGTTCACATCTTCCGTGCAAGACAGTTTTGCCATGGGTTCTCAAACCGACGTAATCTACACCGACCTGACCGCTGCTTTCGACAAGGTAAACCACAAAATAGCCATAGCCAAACTAGATCGTATCGGTATTTGCGGCTCTTTACTGGAATGGTTCCATAGCTACCTGGTAGGACGGAAACTTATAATACGATCAGGTGAATCATTTTCCAATCAATTCCCTGCCTCTTCTGGAGTACCTCAAGGGAGCCACCTAGGACCCATCATATTCCTGATCTACTTCAACGACGTGCTGCTGCTTCTCGATGGACCAAAACTGGCGTATGGCGACGACTTGAAATTGTTTCAATCCATCAACAGCCCTGAAGATGTCATCGTCTTGCAGAGCCAGCTTAACATCTTCGCCGCCTGGTGTGATTTCAATTGCCTTCCCTTGAATCGCAACAAATGTACGGTAATTTCGTTTTCACGCAAGCGGCTACCGCTATCGGCTGATTATTTTCTTGGACATGAAGCAATTGCACGAGTTGAGCATGTGAAAGACCTTGGTGTGATCCTGGACAAACGGTTGGATTTCAAGATCCACACAAACTACATCGTCGATAAAGCTTCCAGATGCCTGGGTATTTTATTCCGCATGACAAAAGACTTTAAGGGTATTTACTGTCTCAAGAGTCTTTACTGCAGCTTGGTTCGATAGTCCCTCGAATATGCCTCGGCTGTATGGTGCCCCTACTACCAAAATGGCTCGGAGCGTATCGAGCCCATCCAGAGGCGTTTTTTGCGCTTCGCTCTCCGGAACCTGAACTGGCAAGACCCGTTCTGACTCCCCAGCTACGAAAGCTGCTGCCGCCTTATCGACATCGACAAGCTGCAGGCCCGCCGGACTGCAACACGGGCCTCTATTGTTGCCGATCTGCTTGCACTCCAACTCAGCGTGCGATCCCGAGACTTGAGGAATCGTAATCTTCAGCTCTTTGCTCCTCTCCGACAGAATAACTACGGAGCTAATAAAGCGCTAATTGGTGCAATAAAGACGTTTAACCGCTTCTCCGATCATTTTGATTTTGACGTTTCGAGGGAATTATTCCGAAGAAGAATCCTTAGTGCTTTAAGTATAGTATAGGGTAAATTCCGTGTAATTGTAGTTTGTCTTTAATTTTTAACCTATCATTTGGATCAATATGTGATCTGTTGATGATGAAAAATGAACAAGTTTAAAACTATATTTGCTTTCAATCTTTAAACCACAGAACGTTTTAGTTCTGAAAGCGGAAAAATATTGTTTACGACATTTTATTTCATACTATAGGACTGTGAATCCTACTGATTTCAAATAGCTCACTGTACGGGAATAAGAAGGAAGGGTAGCAAGAGAAAACGTTGAGAGTTTTTTTTTTAAATCCGTTCGATTTTGCTATAGAAAAACAATCAAGTGGTATAAGTATAAATTAAGGCGTTTTGTAGAGCCAACTTACACTTATATCTTCACCTTCTTGTCACTGCTATTTAGGGCAAAATACTTCTTTGGAGATGCGGGGCATCGATCCCCGTACCTCTCACATGCTAAGCGAGCGCTCTACCATCTGAGCTACATCCCCTTGTGTGATGAGTTTAAGGTGAGGTATCGAGCGAAAGATGAGAATATTGAAGCAAAATATTAATGTTCCAAAAAAATTAATATACGAAAGCATCTAATTCAAAGATGTAATCAAATCCAAATTAACTTTTTGCTTTTTGATGAAAACTTTCTGAATTACTTTCAAATTACTTGCAACATTATTTTGTTAAGTTACCAGATTTAATCAATTTCATTCAAAGTGGCCAGTAAGTTTTTTATATTTTGATAGAACCTTTATAATATAATGATTAAATAATGAAATCTTTTTTGTTACAAAGTCTCAACCATTTTTTAAAGTAGGTATAATTCAAGACCAACAGCTTGTAGGCCGCTTATTTTCAGAATAATCTACGAGCTCTTCTCCGTCATCGGCTTCAAGAAAACTCATCAGTCGTCTTTCGGAGGGGAATCAATCGACGACACGACGAAAGCAAAACGCGCGCCAACGCCGAAGCTCATCGTCCCCAAACGAACGTACAAAGTTGTTTTTTTTTACATTCTTATTACTATCACTAATGGTATTATTATTATTACCGCCACCACTGCCTGTTATTATTGTTGTTATCAGTAGCTGCTCCACACCGGCTGGGACGGCGGCCCCAATCGGGAGGGGCAGCGATATGTGAGTTCGCCTTTTTCGAAGCGACTTTTTCGTCGGTGCTCCACCAGCTTCGATTCCTGCCAACCTGGTCGCTATCGCACTCTTTCTTTCTCTCTGGGTGGAGAGTAACAACCGAGTGTGATCCGAATGCGCGAACTTTTCCGTTTGGATTCCGTCCGATGGGTCCGGCCAATCCCCCCTTTTTTGCCCGCTGGCTGGTGGGGCCGATGCTGGTGGGGCCGATGTGGCTAATGATGAGCACGACCAGATGACGATCTTCCACCAAGACGCCGGACGCGCATAGCGAAGATCCCCGACCGGTTCCGGACAATGACGACGACGAAGGCGACGTCGACGAAGGAACGCCCGAGACGACTATCAGACCATCACCCAAGCACGAGGTTCGACCGGTTTTTGGCGCGCGATGTGCCTTTCCCCCCATTCTTCATCCGCACGTTTGATTGGAGAAACTTTCGTTCTACCTCTGGGAAAAATAGAGTACGGTGGCTAGAGGAAATGTGAAGTTCTCCCGGGGGATTCTCAATGTCGAGGACGATTTTTTTCCAGCTCTGCCCTGTCAAGAATGGGTCTTTGTCTCCGGAACTCGTTAACTATGAGTTCCTTATGGAAACATTTTCTTCCTGACGACCGACGGGGTAATGCTCCGATGGAAATGGAAATTAGAGCTTAGGGCCTATTTGAATTTCTAACCGTTTGTCGATGAGCCCTAACGGTTAATTAGATTACAAATTTTAGGGACAGAATCTGCATAAACCTAATTGGGGCAGCTTCTCACAATTTTAAAGTCAGCACAGGACAAGGCATAATGGAACTTCACAATACATAAAAAATATAAATAATGCAGTAAACAGACTAAAAAAAAGCATATTTTGAAAGAAGTCAACGATATCTTATCGTGTCAATAAATGAAATCGAAAATGAATCCGAAATCTGAATCTGACATCGAAAATTTGATTTAAAAAACTAAGTCTGACAACTGAATCTGAAATCCGAATCTAAAATCTGAATCTGAAATCTGAATATGAAATCTGAATCTGAAATCCGAATCTAAAATCTGAATCTGAAATCTGAATCTGAGATCTGAATCTGAAATCTGAATCTGAAATCTGAATCTGAAATCTGAATCTGAAATCTGAATCTGAAATCTGAATCTGAAATCTGAATCTGAAATCTGAATCTGAAATCTGAATCTGAAATCTGAATCTGAAATCTGAATCTGAAATCTGAATCTGAAATCTGAATCTGAAATCTGAATCTGAAATCTGAATCTGAAATCTGAATCTGAAATCTGAATCTGAAATCTGAAATCTGAAATCTGAATCTGAATCTGAAATCTGAATCTGAAATCTGAATCTGAAATCTGAATCTGAAATCTGAATCTGAAATCTGAATCTGAAATCTGAATCTGAAATCTGAATCTGAAATCTGAATCTGAAATCTGAATCTGAAATCTGAATCTGAAATCTGAATCTGAAATCTGAATCTGAAATCTGAATCTGAAATCTGAATCTGAAATCTGAATCTGAATCTGAAATCTGAATCTGAAATCTGAATCTGAAATCTGAATCTGAAATCTGAATCTGAAATCTGAATCTGAAATCTGAATCTGAAATCTGAATCTGAAATCTGAATCTGAAATCTGAATCTGAAATCTGAATCTGAAATCTGAAATCTGAATCTGAAATCTGAATCTGAATCTGAAATCTGAATCTGAAATCTGAATCTGAAATCTGTATCTGAAATCTGAAATCTGAAATCTGAATCTGAAATCTGAATCTGAAATCTGATTTTGATATCTGGAATCTTAAGGGGAAAATTTCAATGTGTAATTTGAACCTAAATTGTCTTTGATTGTTAACATGAATTCCCAATTCAATTTTTTTATTTTTTCTCGCAATAAGTTTTAAAAAAAAATCGGTACGAAAGAATTATGACAGAAAAGTTCGAATGAACATTTTAATTTCTTTAATTTTTTACACCACTTCTATAAAGTTTCTTTATATTTTTGAATTCTGAATTTTCATACCTTACGAACTACCGTCGGCATTTTTAGGATTTTTTTCAAGTTAGTCATTCTTCTAAATGTTCAAGGTTTCGAAAATACGTTCCCAGCCGGAATGGAATTTAATTAGAAACATTTCTATGCCTGGCGCCTCCAACGAAAGAGAAAGTTTTCCAACTTCAGCCGTCAAGCATGTTGAATTCCGGGGACGACGCCGGGCAAAGAAAACCTTCGTCGTTTCGGTCAAAGAAGGAAATCTTCAAGCTGCATAAATTGAGTTGCTGGTTGGTTTGAACTGACTGAAAAAAAGTAAAAAAGCAGAATCCAAAGCAACTTGTTCGCAGCGAAACAGCTCTCAAAGAAAGTGTAGTGCTACAAAGTGTTTGGCATGCATTTTAAAAAGGATTCCTCTCTGCTTTGGGAAAATTTTGCCTGAAAAGAAAAAGCAGCCAGTAAGTCGCTTTCAAGATGCCGGAATAGAAGCAGACATGACCGGCAATTGGGATAGAGTAGAGAGGCGTTTGCGAGGTACTTTCAGTGGGGAAAGAGGGTTTGCCTTTCACAAGTGCGAAAATTGTACGATAAATTATGGAAAATTAAATTTCCCGGATGCAAATGAGCGGGTACTACCGAAAATGGCGAGAAGGAAGTGCAATCAGTTAAATTTCCTTTCCAACCTACAATGGGGTTGTTGACGAGAGCTTTTAGACAGACGTCTAGGAAAATTTAGAACCACTTTAACCACTTTAAAGCTCTTGAGAAACCATTCAGCATAGAGGAATTTGATATTAAATAAATAAATGTTTTTTTTTGAAACATTATTATATCAAAGTAGTCTGAGTTGGCTTTGTTTACATCAAAAATTTGTTTTCGATTCCGAAAGTTTAGGTTGATTTGTGACATGTACCTAATAGGATTTTTTCTACTAGTAAGTAACATCAATCTTCACAGAAAATCTGAGCGAATGTCTCATACTCGTTTGAATATTTCTTCCTTAAGGAAATTTTTTGCAAAAAAAACTTAGCCATTGGAACTTCAGATTAGTTCTGTAATATTAAATAGCATTTATGTGTTGATTCATGATATCAATGTTATATCGCAATAGACTTGTTAACAGTAGGGGAGAATGAGGATACTTGATCCCTGGGGATACTTGATTCCTTAGCTATATCTCGAAACTGGAATGTCTTACAAAGATCAAATGTTCTAGAAAAATGTGCCAATATGAGCAAAATAACAATGCTTGTAGTTTAATAAATTTTAACAAAATAATTGTTTGAGTAATTGAACTTTGTTTGAAAAATTTCACAAAATGTAACTTGAAGATCTTTTTTCATCACTTTAAAATGTTCCTTACTTGGGAAAATTATGAAAAAAATATTTGTTCCAATGTATCAATCGTACGAGCGTAAAATGAACTTCATAATGCCATATTTTCAAAGCAATGGAAAACTCTCAACTTTTTTCAGAAAAAGTTTTCTAAAATGTTGATTATGGGTATAATTGATCCCCTAGAGATGGGTACAATTGATCCCCCTTCCAAACAGCATATTCTTCTTCTGAATTGATCGTGATGATTGCTGATTACGAAATTACTAATATTTATCCAAAAACTAATATTTATCAAACAACTGTCTGAAGAAAAGAGTAAAAATAATTAATTTTCTCTTAATTATAAAAAATAGCGCCTTTAAGTATGCAATGTTATTAGCGTTGAGATAAAGTTATAGGATTTTCTTATGTCTGCTATAAATTGTGAAATGAGAACAAACATGACCAAAATAGTCAATTAACATTCTATCTTGGGGTTTTGTTTGATTTTTATACAAGGATTACGGCTTCCTGAATAAAAGATCAAGTCTCCTTCAATAAGGGATCAAGTCTCCCCTAACTTAAAAAAAATCGCAATTTTTTTACTCCCACGAAAATGCTTCTAGTTCATCAACGGATTCAAGTATCGATCTAATTTTTGGAGCATAGAAACTTGAAGTTACAAGCTGTCAGAAAATGTCAAAGACGGCGAGTTGCTATTTTTTTCCAGAAAGATATGGTGAAAATAAGAAAAGGGGATCAAGTATCCCCACTCTCCCCTATATTTTCACTTACAGGGACATCTATTTAAACAAACTTCTTTTTGTGCTATCACATTTTCGAAAAATATCGTATGGGAGAGTGGGGAATCATGGGCCACTTTTTTCGTTGTTCCATAACTTCTTTATTATAAATGATAAAATGAAAATCAAAAATGGTATGGTTTTCTACATTTTCAAGGTATCATAAGGTATTTTTTTTTAATTTTTAATAAGTTATTTCCCCCCAAATTCCGACAATACTTTTTGGATTTTGAAAAATGGTGGGGAATCGTAGGCCATCAAATCCAAATTGACCAAGTAACATGCAAAGTTTATGAGTTGATCCAATACTGTGATTTCCTAATTCATTTTGTTATTTTAAAGCAGTTTCAGATGATGAAATAAAAAAAGAGCTGTGTATGATCGAATAGATTCCAAAACCTGGCTCACGAACGTTTTATCAAAATTTCTTATACAGGATGGACAAAATATTTTTCATAACTCTTCATTTGGCATAAGAAAATTTTGCAGATAGGAAAAACGTATTTTAAGTTCTGAATGTGTATAAAAACATAAAAATATAGGTGATTCAGATGTGTGGCCCACGATTCCCCACAAGCTATGATTTGCAAATTGGTTGCGTTTGTATGACTTATTGATGTTTCATCTAAAATTCCTTTTCCACGTGAAAGATCATGAAAAAACTAAGATCATAAGCGTATGAACATATTTTTGTTATGCACTTTAGGTTCCCCATCGATGAAATTAGCGGGTGTTTTTTTAATTACGTAAATAAATTTTTCTAACTTTTCTTAGCTTGATAAATAAAAGAAGCATATGATGCGTTTTTCAGTCAACTACATATAGAAATATGTGCTAACGCAAAGTGACGACGATGACAGTTGGTTTGAGATTTTTATCTCAACACATATCTGAGATATCAAAAGTGGCCCACGTTTCCCCATGGCCGTATCGTGGGCCACTCTCCCCTAACTATTAATGTTTTATTTTTTCATCCCACGTTTCGGTATTCATTTCAATGTTTCAGAAGTCTGGCAATTTTCCGTCTAATGGGATATTCTGGAAATCGCTGTATTGACGATTTGCAAATAGGATGTCTTCTACATTGAAACAGTTTAAAAAACGCGAAATGAGTTAGATTTTTAAAATTGTATCAAAACACATCCAAATCAAAAGAGTCATGGTGAATCTTATTTGAGGTGTTACCAAATTTTAGTGTCAGTTGTAATGTCGGACACACATTGGCAGTTACTCCAATTTCGTTTTTGCTAGACAAGACTTTGGATAAAATATTCAAACTGCAAATTTCAACATCATCAAATTCCTTAACAAAATTTCTATTCATTGTCTTTACATTTATAGTATCATTTTTTTCACAAGCTTTTTTGGATTGCTGAAACCAAATATACATTTTTTCTATCATGATTTCTGTGATTTTGGGAAAACCTTTGAAAATGTATGTTCTATGTTGGTAATCCACCATGAGTGCACGGATTCACCGCAGTTTTGCCAAAGTATGTTGTCACAGGCATTATTTACCATGGCTTCGTGTTAACTGTTATGTAAAGAGTGCGCCTTGTGTCTAGTTAGTACCTATGTATATATTGTATGAATGAGACAATCAGGTACACAACCAGTTCAAAATTTAAAACATTTTAAAGGATTTTTCTACAGGTATTCCGGCATCCGTGTATATACCTGGCTAGCTGGTAACTAATTGAGCATTCTTATATATTCAATCATTTGCATGGATAGACACATCTTACCTTTTGGCCAGTACAATTGTTCAAGGAAAACCTGTCGATAACACGAATTGAATCCAAAAAACAAGTCCCGATTTTTTTTTTCATGCCAACATAATTTGCGCCCAACTTCATGCACTCAGCAGCACATTCTACTTGCCCCCAACATTGTTACTCAGTAGTCAATGCGCTGATGACTATCACAATTTTCCCCTCTTCAATTTCCATCATGGTTTTTAATTCTGTTTGGTTTTTCTTCCGTTGTTCTTAGGTCACAAACCTCAACCAAACAAAACCAATATTTGAGAGGAAAACAGATTTCCAAATGCACACTGGAATCACTCCTTAAACACAAAAAGATTTCACTGGAAAGCCGTATTCCAGCCGCAATATTAAAATAGCGATTTCTCTGTTGCTGAGAAGCCCGCATAAAGCCGCATTCAAAACTACTCCATTTGATAAACCTCATCTCACTTAAATAAAACGCAATATTCGCGCATACTTATTGAGGTTCTTATTTTCAAAAACCTACACAGTAAACTTTTGCCTCGATTTCCAGCAAAAAAAATTGCTGGAAACGTTCAGCAATCCAAATTTTTGCTGGAGACCAGCAATCGATTTTCTAATTGCTGGATTTTTCAGCATTCGGTCGTGTTCTTAGCAATCGCTTTTCAAATTGCTGAACTTTCCAGCAATTGGTCTTTTTTGCTGGAAGTCAGCAATCTAGCTGTCAAATTGGAGTCTGTAAGATTTCGCACGCTGTAGCAAGGTGAGACTCTTTTTCACGATTTTTTGTAAGATTTATCCATCTATTTTTCTTTTTCTCTATATTTTAGCAATCAGACATCAAGTCAATGGTAAGTTTTTATTGGACAGGTAGACATTCTATGAAAGATACTAATCAAAACTCTTTTTTAGGTGCCGAATGATCAACACTTTTGCACAAAGCTGCCAACCCAAAGCCAGTGTTGGAATGTAAAAAAAGTCTGAAAATAAATATATCCTTAGTGAAAATGAAAGAGAATAATTGTTTTCTTTGCTTATTATAAATATGCACAGCCAGTATCCAATATTTAATTTTGAATTGAAATATAAATTTGAAACCCAATACAGCCGGTTGTGTTTTTTGAGAAAACTTTTGAAAATATGTGCAAATTCATTTAAGAAAGTCCTTCACTTTTTTGGCAAATCTGTATAATATTGCAAATGTTCAGAAAGTATAAGTCTTCTTTTTATTTTCCGGTTCTGATTAAAAAAGGTAATTTCGGCAAAATTGATAGAACTTTATACAAAATGAATATTTGATGTTCTGAAAGCATAAGCCAACACATTCTGCAGTATTCATCAAAGTTGTAAAATGAACTAAAATCTATAATATTTAATAACACAAAAAACTTTCTCTAGCGATCTCAGAAACAGTTGGAATGTAATCTATTAAATTTTAAGGGCAAATTTTAAGTTTTTATCTGTTAAGGCGTGATATTTCTTAAACCTGGATATTCAGGCAAATCTAAATCCATGATTTTATGAGGGTAATACTCAGATTCAAATTTTAAATCAGTTTTTGTTTTTCATAAAGGTGTTCATTAGTGATTAATGATTGTTTCACTCGAAAATGATTCATAAAAAAAAAATTAAATGCCGAATCTTCAAATCTACAGATTATTAATACAATCTTACAAAAGTTCAAGAAGTACATGACGTCAAAATCTTCCAGAATCAGTTGCTGAAACATACCCAGCAAACATGAAATCGTATCAGAAATGATAACTTAAGTCGTTTACAATGGTGTTTAGAATCGCAATTCCAACTGCATAGTGAAAAAATCATATTGAATGTCGCCTGTAGTCAGTTTTAATCGGATATAACAGAAAGTCCACCAGGTATGTAAATTTTGAAATGATTTCGCTCCTGTGCGGGCTTCAAGTGAGAATATCATCGTCAATTTTCTCTCTTCAACCAGCAGTGCATCCAAATGGGAATTGTGATATATTAACCAATGAAAGAACTGGAAAATATTGTCGCTGACAACAATTTGAAGGCAATGAGAGCAAACTCTTGCGCTCTCTTGCATCCTTCCGATAGGTACGAATAGGGAGTCGAATAACA
>NW_026597104.1:0-14022 GCF_029784155.1 Uranotaenia lowii | reverse complement strand
TAAAATGACAAAAATGACAAAAATGACAAAAATGACAAAAATGACAAAAATGACAAAAATGACAAAAATGACAAAAATGACAAAAATGACAAAAATGACAAAAATGACAAAAATGACAAAAATGACAAAAATGACAAAAATGACAAAAATGACAAAAATGACAAAAATGACAAAAATGACAAAAATGACAAAAATGACAAAAATGACAAAAATGACAAAATGACAAAAATGACAAAAATGACAAAAATGACAAAAATGACAAAAATGACAAAAATGACAAAAATGACAAAAATGACAAAAATGACAAAAATGACAAAAATGACAAAAATGACAAAAATGACAAAAATGACAAAAATGACAAAAATGACAAAAATGACAAAAATGACAAAAATGACAAAAATGACAAAAATGACAAAAATGACAAAAATGACAAAAATGACAAAAATGACAAAAATGACAAAAATGACAAAAATGACAAAAATGACAAAAATGACAAAAATGACAAAAATGACAAAAATGACAAAAATGACAAAAATGACAAAAATGACAAAAATGACAAAAATGACAAAAATGACAAAAATGACAAAAATGACAAAAATGACAAAAATGACAAAAATGACAAAAATGACAAAAATGACAAAAATGACAAAAATGACAAAAATGACAAAAATGACAAAAATGACAAAAATGACAAAAATGACAAAAATGACAAAAATGACAAAAATGACAAAAATGACAAAAATGACAAAAATGACAAAAATGACAAAAATGACAAAAATGACAAAAATGACAAAAATGACAAAAATGACAAAAATGACAAAAATGACAAAAATGACAAAAATGACAAAAATGACAAAAATGACAAAAATGACAAAATGACAAAAATGACAAAAATGACAAAAATGACAAAAATGACAAAAATGACAAAATGACAAAAATGACAAAAATGACAAAAATGACAAAAATGACAAAAATGACAAAAATGACAAAAATGACAAAAATGACAAAAATGACAAAAATGACAAAAATGACAAAAATGACAAAAATGACAAAAATGACAAAAATGACAAAAATGACAAAAATGACAAAAATGACAAAAATGACAAAAATGACAAAAATGACAAAAATGACAAAAATGACAAAAATGACAAAAATGACAAAAATGACAAAAATGACAAAAATGACAAAAATGACAAAAATGACAAAAATGACAAAAATGACAAAAATGACAAAAATGACAAAAATGACAAAAATGACAAAAATGACAAAAATGACAAAAATGACAAAAATGACAAAAATGACAAAAATGACAAAAATGACAAAAATGACAAAAATGACAAAAATGACAAAAATGACAAAAATGACAAAAATGACAAAAATGACAAAAATGACAAAAAATGACAAAAATGACAAAAATGACAAAAATGACAAAAATGACAAAAATGACAAAAATGACAAAAATGACAAAAATGACAAAAATGACAAAAATGACAAAAATGACAAAAATGACAAAAATGACAAAAATGACAAAAATGACAAAAATGACAAAAATGACAAAAATGACAAAAATGACAAAAATGACAAAAATGACAAAAATGACAAAAATGACAAAAATGACAAAAATGACAAAAATGACAAAAATGACAAAAATGACAAAAATGACAAAAATGACAAAAATGACAAAAATGACAAAAATGACAAAAATGACAAAAATGACAAAAATGACAAAAATGACAAAAATGACAAAAATGACAAAAATGACAAAAATGACAAAAATGACAAAAATGACAAAAATGACAAAAATGACAAAAATGACAAAAATGACAAAAATGACAAAAATGACAAAAATGACAAAAATGACAAAAATGACAAAAATGACAAAAATGACAAAAATGACAAAAATGACAAAAATGACAAAAATGACAAAAATGACAAAAATGACAAAAATGACAAAAATGACAAAAATGACAAAAATGACAAAAATGACAAAAATGACAAAAATGACAAAAATGACAAAAATGACAAAAATGACAAAAATGACAAAAATGACAAAAATGACAAAAATGACAAAAATGACAAAAATGACAAAAATGACAAAAATGACAAAAATGACAAAAATGACAAAAATGACAAAAATGACAAAAATGACAAAAATGACAAAAATGACAAAAATGACAAAAATGACAAAAATGACAAAAATGACAAAAATGACAAAAATGACAAAAATGACAAAAATGACAAAAATGACAAAAATGACAAAAATGACAAAAATGACAAAAATGACAAAAATGACAAAAATGACAAAAATGACAAAAATGACAAAAATGACAAAAATGACAAAAATGACAAAATGACAAAAATGACAAAAATGACAAAAATGACAAAAATGACAAAAATGACAAAAATGACAAAAATGACAAAAATGACAAAAATGACAAAAATGACAAAAATGACAAAAATGACAAAAATGACAAAAATGACAAAAATGACAAAAATGACAAAAATGACAAAAATGACAAAAATGACAAAAATGACAAAAATGACAAAAATGACAAAAATGACAAAAATGACAAAAATGACAAAAATGACAAAAATGACAAAAATGACAAAAATGACAAAAATGACAAAAATGACAAAAATGACAAAAATGACAAAAATGACAAAAATGACAAAAATGACAAAAATGACAAAAATGACAAAAATGACAAAAATGACAAAAATGACAAAAATGACAAAAATGACAAAAATGACAAAAATGACAAAAATGACAAAAATGACAAAAATGACAAAAATGACAAAAATGACGAAAATGACAAAAATGACAAAAATGACAAAAATGACAAAAATGACAAAAATGACAAAAATGACAAAAATGACAAAAATGACAAAAAATGACAAAAATGACAAAAATGACAAAAATGACAAAAATGACAAAAATGACAAAAATGACAAAAATGACAAAAATGACAAAATGACAAAAATGACAAAAATGACAAAAATGACAAAAATGACAAAAATGACAAAAATGACAAAAATGACAAAAAATGACAAAAATGACAAAAATGACAAAAATGACAAAAATGACAAAAATGACAAAAATGACAAAAATGACAAAAATGACAAAAATGACAAAAATGACAAAAATGACAAAAATGACAAAAATGACAAAAATGACAAAAATGACAAAAATGACAAAAATGACAAAAATGACAAAAATTACAAAAATGACAAAAATGACAAAAATGACAAAAATGACAAAAATGACAAAAATGACAAAAATGACAAAAATGACAAAAATGACAAAAATGACAAAAATGACAAAAATGACAAAAATGACAAAAATGACAAAAATGACAAAAATGACAAAAATGACAAAAATGACAAAAATGACAAAAATGACAAAAATGACAAAAATGACAAAAATGACAAAAATGACAAAAATTACAAAAATGACAAAAATGAAAAAAATGACAAAAATGACAAAAATGACAAAAATGACAAAAAAAATGACAAAAATGACAAAAATGACAAAAATGACAAAAATGACAAAAATGACAAAAATGACAAAAATGACAAAAATGACAAAAATGACAAAAATGACAAAAATGACAAAAATGACAAAAATGACAAAAATGACAAAAATGACAAAAATGACAAAAATGACAAAAATGACAAAAATGACAAAATGACAAAAATGACAAAAATGACAAAAATGACAAAAATGACAAAAATGACAAAAATGACAAAAATGACAAAAATGACAAAAATGACAAAAATGACAAAAATGACAAAATGACAAAAATGACAAAAATGACAAAAATGACAAAAATGACAAAAATGACAAAAATGACAAAAATGACAAAAATGACAAAAATGACAAAAATGACAAAAATGACAAAAATGACAAAAATGACAAAAATGACAAAAATGACAAAAATGACAAAAATGACAAAAATGACAAAAATGACAAAAATGACAAAAATGACAAAAATGACAAAATGACAAAATGACAAAAATGACAAAAATGACAAAAATGACAAAAATGACAAAAATGACAAAAATGACAAAAATGACAAAAATGACAAAAATGACAAAAATGACAAAAATGACAAAAATGACAAAAATGACAAAAATGACAAAAATGACAAAAATGACAAAAATGACAAAAATGACAAAATGACAAAAATGACAAAAATGACAAAAATGACAAAAATGACAAAAATGACAAAAATGACAAAAATGACAAAAATGACAAAAATGACAAAAATGACAAAAATGACAAAAATGACAAAAATGACAAAAATGACAAAAATGACAAAAATGACAAAAATGACAAAAATGACAAAAATGACAAAAATGACAAAAATGACAAAAATGACAAAAATGACAAAAATGACAAAAATGACAAAAATGACAAAAATGACAAAAATGACAAAAATGACAAAAATGACAAAAATGACAAAAATGACAAAAATGACAAAAATGACAAAAATGACAAAAATGACAAAAATGACAAAAATGACAAAAATGACAAAAATGACAAAAATGACAAAAATGACAAAAATGACAAAAATGACAAAAATGACAAAAATGACAAAAATGACAAAAAATGACAAAAATGACAAAAATGACAAAAATGACAAAAATGACAAAAATGACAAAAATGACAAAAATGACAAAAATGACAAAAATGACAAAAATGACAAAAATGACAAAATGACAAAAATGACAAAAATGACAAAAATGACAAAAATGACAAAAATGACAAAAATGACAAAAAATGACAAAAATGACAAAAATGACAAAAATGACAAAAATGACAAAAATGACAAAAATGACAAAAATGACAAAAATGACAAAAATGACAAAAATGACAAAAATGACAAAAATGACAAAAATGACAAAAATGACAAAAATGACAAAAATGACAAAAATGACAAAATGACAAAAATGACAAAAATGACAAAAATGACAAAAATGACAAAAATGACAAAAATGACAAAAATGACAAAAATGACAAAAATGACAAAAATGACAAAAATGACAAAAATGACAAAAATGACAAAAATGACAAAAATGACAAAAATGACAAAAATGACAAAAATGACAAAAATGACAAAAATGACAAAAATGACAAAAATGACAAAAATGACAAAAATGACAAAAATGACAAAAATGACAAAAATGACAAAAATGACAAAAATGACAAAAATGACAAAAATGACAAAAATGACAAAAATGACAAAAATGACAAAAATGACAAAAATGACAAAAATGACAAAAATGACAAAAATGACAAAAATGACAAAAATGACAAAAATGACAAAAATGACAAAAATGACAAAAATGACAAAAATGACAAAATGACAAAATGACAAAAATGACAAAAATGACAAAAATGACAAAAATGACAAAAATGACAAAAATGACAAAAATGACAAAAATGACAAAAATGACAAAAATGACAAAAATGACAAAAATGACAAAAATGACAAAAATGACAAAAATGACAAAAATGACAAAAATGACAAAAATGACAAAAATGACAAAAATGACAAAAATGACAAAAATGACAAAAATGACAAAAATGACAAAAATGACAAAAATGACAAAAATGACAAAAATGACAAAAATGACAAAAATGACAAAAATGACAAAAATGACAAAAATGACAAAAATGACAAAAATGACAAAAATGACAAAAATGACAAAAATGACAAAAATGACAAAAATGACAAAAATGACAAAATGACAAAAATGACAAAAATGACAAAAATGACAAAAATGACAAAAATGACAAAAATGACAAAAATGACAAAAATGACAAAAATGACAAAAATGACAAAAATGACAAAAATGACAAAAATGACAAAAATGACAAAAATGACAAAAATGACAAAAATGACAAAAATGACAAAAATGACAAAAATGACAAAAATGACAAAAATGACAAAAATGACAAAAATGACAAAAATGACAAAAATGACAAAATGACAAAATGACAAAAATGACAAAAATTAAAAAAAAAATGACAAAAATGACAAAAATGACAAAAATGACAAAAATGACAAAAATGACAAAAATGACAAAAATGACAAAAATGACAAAAATGACAAAAATGACAAAAATGACAAAAATGACAAAAATGACAAAAATGACAAAAATGACAAAAATGACAAAAATGACAAAAATGACAAAAATGACAAAAATGACAAAAATGACAAAAATGACAAAAATGACAAAAATGACAAAAATGACAAAAATGACAAAAATGACAAAAATGACAAAAATGACAAAAATGACAAAAATGACAAAAATGACAAAAATGACAAAAATGACAAAAATGACAAAAATGACAAAAATGACAAAAATGACAAAAATGACAAAAATGACAAAAATGACAAAAATGACAAAAATGACAAAAATGACAAAAATGACAAAAATGACAAAAATGACAAAAATGACAAAAATGACAAAAATGACAAAAATGACAAAAATGACAAAAATGACAAAAATGACAAAAATGACAAAAATGACAAAAATGACAAAAATGACAAAAATGACAAAAATGACAAAAATGACAAAAATGACAAAAATGACAAAAATGACAAAAATGACAAAAATGACAAAAATGACAAAATGACAAAAATGACAAAAATGACAAAAATGACAAAAATGACAAAAATGACAAAAATGACAAAAATGACAAAAATGACAAAAATGACAAAAATGACAAAAATGACAAAAATGACAAAAATGACAAAAATGACAAAAATGACAAAAATGACAAAAATGACAAAAATGACAAAAATGACAAAAATGACAAAAATGACAAAAATGACAAAAATGACAAAAATGACAAAAATGACAAAAATGACAAAAATGACAAAAATGACAAAATGACAAAAATGACAAAAATGACAAAATGACAAAAATGACAAAAATGACAAAAATGACAAAAATGACAAAAATGACAAAAATGACAAAAATGACAAAAATGACAAAAATGACAAAAATGACAAAAATGACAAAAATGACAAAAATGACAAAAATGACAAAAATGACAAAAATGACAAAAATGACAAAAATGACAAAAATGACAAAAATGACAAAAATGACAAAAATGACAAAAATGACAAAAATGACAAAAATGACAAAAATGACAAAAATGACAAAAATGACAAAAATGACAAAAATGACAAAAATGACAAAAATGACAAAAATGACAAAAATGACAAAAATGACAAAAATGACAAAAATGACAAAAATGACAAAAATGACAAAAATGACAAAAATGACAAAAATGACAAAAATGACAAAAATGACAAAAATGACAAAAATGACAAAAATGACAAAAATGACAAAAATGACAAAAATGACAAAAATGACAAAAATGACAAAAATGACAAAAATGACAAAAATGACAAAAATGACAAAAATGACAAAAATGACAAAAATGACATAGATGACAAAAATGACAAAAATGACAAAAATGACAAAAATGACAAAAATGACAAAAATGACAAAAATGACAAAAATGACAAAAATGACAAAAATGACAAAAATGACAAAAAATGACAAAAATGACAAAAATGACAAAAATGACAAAAATGACAAAAATGACAAAAATGACAAAAATGACAAAAAATGACAAAAATGACAAAATGACAAAAAATGACAAAAATGACAAAAATTACAAAAATTACAAAAATGACAAAAATGACAAAAATGACAAAAATGACAAAAATGACAAAAATGACAAAAATGACAAAAATGACAAAAATGACAAAAATGACAAAAATGACAAAAATGATAAAAATGACAAAAATGACAAAAATGACAGAAATGACAAATATGACAAAAGTGACAAAAATGACAAAAATGACAAAAATGACAAAAATGACAAAAATGACAAAAATGACAAAAATGACAAAAATGACAAAAATGACAAAAATGACAAAAATGACAAAAATGACAAAAATGACAAAAATGACAAAAATGACAAAAATGACAAAAATGACAAAAATGACAAAAATGACAAAAATGACAAAAATGACAAAAATGACAAAAATGACAAAAATGACAAAAATGACAAAAATGACAAAAATGACAAAAATGACAAAAATGACAAAAACGACAAAAATGACAAAAATGACAAAAATTACAAAAATGACAAAAATGACAAAAATGACAAAAATGACAAAAATGACAAAAATGACAAAAATGACAAAAATGACAAAAATGACAAAAATGACAAAAATGACAAAAATGACAAAAATGACAAAAATGACAAAAATGACAAAAATGACAAAAATGACAAAAATGACAAAAATGACAAAAATGACAAAAATGACAAAATTGACAAAATTGACAAAAATGACAAAAATGACAAAAATGACAAAAATGTCAAAAATGACAAAAATGACAAAAATGACAAAAATGACAAAAATGACAAAAATGACAAAAATGACAAAAATGACAAAATGACAAAAATGACAAAAATGACAAAAATGACAAAAATGACAAAAATGACAAAAATGACAAAAATGACAAAAATGACAAAAATGACAAAAATGACAAAAATGACAAAAATGACAAAAATGACAAAAATGACAAAAATGACAAAAATGACAAAAATGACAAAAATAACAAACATGACAAAAATGACAAAAATGACAAAAATGACAAAAATGACAAAAATGACAAAAATGACAAAAATGACAAAAATGACAAAAATGACAAAAATGACAAAAATGACAAAAATGACAAAAATGACAAAAATGACAAAAATGACAAAAATGACAAAAATGACAAAAATGACAAAAATGACAAAAATGACAAAAATGACAAAAATGACAAAAATGACAAAAATGACAAAAATGACAAAAATGACAAAAATGACAAAAATGACAAAAATGACAAAATGACAAAAATGACAAAAATGACAAAAAGACAAAAATGACAAAAATGACAAAAATGACAAAAATGACAAAAATGACAAAAATGACAAAAATGACAAAAATGACAAAAATGACAAAAATGACAAAAATGATAAAAATGACAAAAATGACAAAAATGACAAAATGACAAATATGACAAAAATGACAAAAATGACAAAAATGACAAAAATGACAAAAATGACAAAAATGACAAAAATGACAAAAATGACAAAAATGACAAAAGTGACAAAAATGACAAAAATGACAAAAATGACAAAAATGACAAAAATGACAAAAATGACAAAAATGACAAAAATGACAAAAATGACAAAAATGACAAAAATGACAAAAATGACAAAAATGACAAAAATGACAAAAATGACAAAAATGACAAAAATGACAAAAATGACAAAAATGACAAAAATGACAAAAATGACAAAAATGACAAAAATGACAAAAATGACAAAAATGACAAAAATGACAAAAATGACAAAAATGACAAAAATGACAAAAATGACAAAAATGACAAAAATGACAAAAATGACAAAAATGACAAAAATGACAAAAATGACAAAAATGACAAAAATGACAAAAATGACAAAAATGACAAAAATGACAAAAAATGACAAAAATGACAAAAATGACAAAAAATGACAAAACTGACAAAAATGACAAAAATGACAAAAATGACAAAAATGACAAAAATGACAAAAATGACAAAAATGACAAAAATGACAAAAATGACAAAAATGACAAAAATGACAAAAATGACAAAAATGACAAAAATGACAAAAATGACAAAAATGACAAAAATGACAAAAATGACAAAAATGACAAAAATGACAAAAATGACAAAAATGACAAAAATGACAAAAATGACAAAAATGACAAAAATGACAAAAATGACAAAAATGACAAAAATGACAAAAATGACAAAAATGACAAAAATGACAAAAATGACAAAAATGACAAAAATGACAAAAATGACAAAAAATGACAAAAATGACAAAAATGACAAAAAATGACAAAACTGACAAAAATGACAAAAATGACAAAAATGACAAAAATGACAAAAATGACAAAAATGACAAAAATGACAAAAATGACAAAAATGACAAAAATGACAAAAATGACAAAAATGACAAAAATGACAAAAATGACAAAAATGACAAAAATGACAAAAATGACAAAAATGACAAAAATGACAAAAATGACAAAAATGACAAAAATGACAAAAATGACAAAAATGACAAAAATGACAAAAATGACAAAAATGACAAAAATGACAAAAATGACAAAAATGACAAAAATGACAAAAATGACAAAAATGACAAAAATGACAAAAATGATAAAAATGACAAAAATGACAAAAATGACAAAAATGACAAAAATGACAAAAATGACAAAAATGACAAATATGACAAAAATGACAAAAATGACAAAAATGACAAAAATGACAAAAATGACAAAAATGACAAAAATGACAAAAATGACAAAAATGACAAAAATGACAAAAATGACAAAAATGACAAAAATGACAAAAATGACAAAAATGACAAAAATGACAAAAATGACAAAATGACAAAAATGACAAAATGACAAAAATGACAAAAATGACAAAAATGACAAAAATGACAAAAATGACAAAAATGACAAAAATGACAAAAATGACAAAAATGACAAAAATGACAAAAATGACAAAAATGACAAAAATGACAAAAATGACAAAATGACAAAAATGACAAAAATGACAAAAATGACAAAAATGACAAAAATGACAAAAATGACAAAAATGACAAAAATGACAAAAATGACAAAAATGACAAAAAATGACAAAAATGACAAAAATGACAAAAAATGACAAAAACTGACAAAAAATGACAAAAATGACAAAAATGACAAAAATGACAAAAATGACAAAAATGACAAAAATGACAAAAATGACAAAAATGACAAAAATGACAAAAATGACAAAAATGACAAAAATGACAAAAATGACAAAAATGACAAAAATGACAAAAATGACAAAAATGACAAAAATGACAAAAATGACAAAATGACAAAAATGACAAAAATGACAAAATGACAAAAATGACAAAAATGACAAAAATGATAAAAATGTCAAAAATGACAAAAATGACAAAAATGACAAAAATGACAAATATGACAAAAGTGACAAAAATGACAAAAATGACAAAAATGACAAAAATGACAAAAATGACAAAAATGACAAAAATGACAAAAATGACAAAAATGACAAAAATGACAAAAATGACAAAAATGACAAAAATGACAAAAATGACAAAAATGACAAAAATGACAAAAATGACAAAAATGACAAAAATGACAAAAATGACAAAAATGACAAAAATGACAAAAATGACAAAAATGACAAAAATGACAAAAATGACAAAAATGACAAAAATGACAAAAATGACAAAAATGACAAAAATGACAAAAATGACAAAAATGACAAAAATGACAAAAATGACAAAAATGACAAAAATGACAAAAATGACAAAAATGACAAAAATGACAAAAATGACAAAAATGACAAAAATGACAAAAATGACAAAAAATGACAAAAATGACAAAAATGACAAAAAATGACAAAACTGACAAAAATGACAAAAATGACAAAAATGACAAAAATGACAAAAATGACAAAAATGACAAAAATGACAAAAATGACAAAAATGACAAAAATGACAAAAATGACAAAAATGACAAAAATGACAAAAATGACAAAAATGACAAAAATGACAAAAATGACAAAAATGACAAAAATGACAAAAATGACAAAAATGACAAAAATGACAAAAATGATAAAAATGTCAAAAATGACAAAAATGACAAAAATGACAAAAATGACAAATATGACAAAAGTGACAAAAATGACAAAAATGACAAAAATGACAAAAATGACAAAAATGACAAAAATGACAAAAATGACAAAAATGACAAAAATGACAAAAATGACAAAAATGACAAAAATGACAAAAATGACAAAAATGACAAAAATGACAAAAATGACAAAAATGACAAAAATGACAAAAATGACAAAAATGACAAAAATGACAAAAATGACAAAAATGACAAAAATGACAAAAATGACAAAAATGACAAAATGGAAAAAAAATGTCAAAAATTACAAAAAAAAAAGTTCAAAGCTGAGTGCTTATATCAGACTCACGGTTAGGAAAAAGTTGTAAAATCTGTTTGTGAAATTGCCATTTTCTTCAGATTTCACTCGAATATTTGTGGTTTGGTAAAAAATATATTCTGCTCAACGAGATCCTTTTTCAAATACATGTTCATAATTCATAAAAGAGCTTGTTATTTGAAATGTGCACTTTTGTTAACATTTTTCCATAAGTTTGAATTGGGATTTTGTAACAGACGTTTGAACCTTTAAATTGTGTTTTCCTAGTACAGGACACACAACAGAAATTTAAAATGATCAAAGTCTCATGACGTCAAAGGTCTCTCAATAGCCTAGAATTGCTCTTTCAAATCAGGTTATTTTATAAATAAATCAAATTACTCGTTATGACCGGTGTCACTTCTTTTCTCAGTTGCTCGAACCAAATCTCTTGTCTCCAATCTAATTAAGTTCAGGGTATGTACATGATTGCATCCTTTCCAGCTGACCAATGCAGCAGCAAAACTTTGTAATGCTTTCTGCTGCTTCATGGTCCTTCGCATGTTTCTCGAAGATAAATGTAAGACTAAATGTTTGTACACCTCCACACAAGCAAGTTCTCAACTTGTCTAGTGCAACGATGATGACGCTGCAAAGAATAAAAAAAAACGAGGTTCTGCTTCACCGCCTTCACAGTGCACCATATAATGCTCAACTAAGCCGAATAAGACTCACCATGAGCTGTTTCAATTCATCGCATTCGGGAAGAATCTTCCCGGGAAGCAGCATCCTGGCCTGGGTCTGAGTCTAGTTTTCCCCGGACAAAACCCAGACAGATGCGCGGCGCCACAAAATGGAACACGATAGTATCCAATTATAGCAGCACTAAATCCATCATAATTAATCATCTAATGAGACGAACGACTAAGTAGGAGTAGGACGATTGTGGGAGCGCCACCTCCAGGAAGAATCTCTCAGTCGAGCTCGGAAAATGGAATTATATCCATCACAAACTGGGATCATTTTGTAGGCGCTTCATGCGTATCCTGGCGAATTCCCACTTATCTTCCGACTGATGTGTGCTGCTGGCTGGCTGAGTGGCGTAAATGTATCGCTCAAAGTTCTCGATTACTCTTTTGATTGGATCATTTAGTAGTGGTGAGAAGCATCTTCTGCTGCTACCAAGATACCGTAAATCAATCTTCGATTAATCTTCAAGATTTGCTGGTTGGGGATTCGTTGAGGATCTTTAAGGGTAATTCATTATGCTCATGCAGGTAGAGAGTGGCATCATTCTTGAGAGGAACAAAAGAATAATTTCTGCAAATAACGAAGATTTTACAAAAACACCTATTACACACAACTTTTTTGATTATCTTTATTTTCACATAATTGCTCACTAAGCCATTGAGATTCCAAATGTTCCAGTAGCTAACCAATGCTCATTTGAAAAATAGGCTCGAAATAGCTAAAGATCGTAAGCCATGATATCTTGAAGGTTCTGATAACAACAGAAAATTTATTACAACATACAAAAAACATATTGTGCACATGATAACTAAATAATGGGACTCAAAAGTTTTAGCCCCGTTTCAGGAATAAGCTTTAGATCTTAATCGAAACTTATTCGTAACATGACAACGTGTATATCAACATTGTACAATAAGCATTCAAGTTAACTTAAGATCGAAAAACAACGAATAAATCATATTCAAAAACCAGATGAACAACTTCTTCCTGTAAAATATAATAATTTTTTTTAATGTCTAAAAAGAGTTCAGGATCTATGAACTAACAAAGAAACGAAAACCAGGGATGTTAACTGTCAGAATGTCATAGTCTCGTCTTGTTGCACTGACCAATCTGGCCGGTTTCGGGAATAGAAAAAATAAAAATGATCAGATTTAACTTGCGACTCATGAAAAAAATCGTCTAATCTGT